>NW_013952549.1:829183-844867 GCF_001266775.1 Austrofundulus limnaeus
TATTTAATCAGCTCATCCATTCAATCAAAATTAATTAGATTTTTCCAAACTGAGGTCATTCCAAAGAGCCATCTGCTACAGGTAAGATGTTGATTTTTTATGGCCTTTCTACAGAATTAATGTTCAAAAGATCTGAACTGTTACTTTAAATTTAATGCTATGTTCTTTTCTTAGTGTAAGTCTTATCACGTGCAAATAAAAATAAATTTGTAACAACATGTTGTAAAATTGTTCTGCAAATATTTTAAAGTCAATAAAGCTTGAAGCTCCTCACATGCTGAAGAAAATTGACCAAAGCTGCTCAGCTTCGGCTGCTAGCTGATGGTTGTAAAAACTGGAAAACATGAATCAAATTATTTCTACCACAGACCCATCTCTCTCTGAAGTTATCAATTTATCTATTAAAGTGTTTTATTTGAAACTGCCTCTCAGGCGGCGCTGTGATTTGCTGTGTCTGCAGCACATTAACTTACAGCACCCTCTCAGGGATGAAAAACAAATTACATGCTGTTAAAGGAAAATAATTGTTATTTTCTGATTATCTGAAACATTTTTCTTTTCATTATGTGGACATAATTTAATGGTTAATGTTACACATTTTGCCAAATAGTCACACCGAGATGGATGGAGGTTTAGGGTAATAAAATCTGTACTTTTTACATTTGTGACCTAAAAACAGAAAAAAATAATTTTATTTTTAATGTAAATTTAGTCATGTTGTCTCACTGTTTACACTTTAACTAGGTAGAAAACTGCAGTTGTGCAATTTGCATTTTAAATAACTTCTTATCATGCATTCAGTGGACTAATTTTAATAAATGCAATAATATTTGGCCCACATTGCAATTCAGGGTGACRGAGATAATCATGAGTCTGTGCAAAGATGCTCAGATCCTGCTGTGAGAAGTCCCTCAAGTGAGCAGATGAACTGAATGTGGAGTAATGAGCTGTTGTTTGAAAATAAAGGTTGTGTTGCCTCTTGGCCAGGAGGTGGCTGTGTTGATCCACGCACCAAAAAAACCCTCCCAGAAATTCTGCCTGGAACAGGTTTAACTAAACACACAGGGAGAGACGTGCAGTATTAATGCAGAGATGATCTTTCATTCAGATGTGGTATCTCTTGTGGCTCGTACGTCAAGCCTCATGAATACAAACGCATAAATACGAAGCTCCTTTATGACCTATGGGGCGTTAAAATCCTGTTCTCAGTCTCTCTCTCTCAGCACGATGCATTATGTAGGTGTGCAGACAAACCAAAAGCAGACATCAAGACCATCAGCTGCAGGCGGCAGCTCTGCGCGTTTCTCCAGAGAGTCGCTCCCGTGTCACAGTTGTTTAACTCCAGTAATGTTGTCCAATTAAATGTGATGTAAAGCAGCCTGCTGGGACCACCATACTTTGAGTTTATACTGGAAACTCTCAGCAGTTTGGGTCAGAAGGCTACAGGCTCTGAACATGAATAATTAATCCCCAAATTGACCTTGTTCTTATCAGTGGCTCTTGCTGCTGGTAATAGCTGAATGTGACAGGCACAGCTGTCCCAGTTTGTCATGAACGCTGTCATCCTAGTAATGCTGGAAATTCATAGAAAGCTCTTTTACATGTAGGTTATAAGAAATTTAACCATAATTTCATTCTGCTGATAAACCTTTGAAGATGAAAGTTGGCTCAAACTTCAAAAAAAAAAAAAAAAAATCCTACATTTTCCAGAATCACATTTGAACGTCTGGTTGAACAAGACTGAGTTTGAAATATTATCAAAGATACTCATTTATTTTAAAAGAAATAGATAATACAAATAAAACAAATTCATTTTGTCACATAAATGGTTTCATGAGTCATTAACAACAAAAAGATTCCAGTTTTCTCACAGGAAACTCATTTGCCTTCTTGCTTGCAGACATTGTGAGTTTGATGACATGAATAGTTGTGACACGGAGGGTGGCGCTTCMAAAAATGTGCTTTCTGTGAATTAAACATTGTACAGTGCAATGCCAAGTAAACAGAACATCACATCTGATCAGTCATTGGTAAACATCTTGTATATCAAAGTGTTCAAAGTTTCATCAATACAGTACATTTATAGGAGAATTCACACAGACCCTGCGAGCTCTCAGTCTCAAAGTATTTCACATTTAATTACCTCCCCTTGGATTTACACCATTGACTTTTGATTAATGCTGCTTTCTCAGAACCTGCAGTTCTGCCTTGCAGACTGCAGCCTCACATGTTCTTCTGGCAGTTCAGCTGCCCTCTGCTCTCCTTGTGTTTGGCTCTCTGGCCGTCTGCAGCTTTGGAGTCTCCTCTTAAATCACACACCACCGCTCGGAGGGCTTTGAACGTGTCCATCCGGGTCATGTGGGCCGCRTGGAGCCTGACTTCTGAACCCTGAGAGGCATCGAGGGAGCTGAGCGAGTGCACCGAGGAGAGGCTGCGCTCCTTCCCGTTGGGGAGGCGGCGCGGCGTTGTCATGGTGCCGAGCTCCTCGGTGCGCTCCGTGTCCCTCATGACCTCGCACAGGTAGCGAGCCAGGTCTTGGCTGGAGAAGGAAAAGGCTCGCTGAGAGCGGCGAAAGGTCAACGGGGAAGATAAGGTCTCTGCCTCTGAYGGGGGGATCGCCAGACGCAGAGCGATGGCTGCACTGCCGTTCCCAGTCAGCAACAGCTTTTTGTTGTTGTCCTGAGGAAGCTTAGTCTGCGGGTAGCAGCTGATGTTCTGTGGATAGCTGTAGCGGAGCGACTGCGCAGGGCTGGGCTGAAGGGAGCGCTGCAACTCCACCATGTTGAAGGCATTCTGAGAGACAAGCAACAAGGACAAGCAGGAAATTAGAAAGAGAGACAAACAAACAACAACAAAAGAAGGGATCTATTTGCATTTATYTATATGTAATCTTTGATCAAAATTTGGACGATAACAATAAACAACACATTAYGCCAGGGGCGGAGCCAGRGGTTGGCCAGGGGTGGCCATGGCCACMGCAGACAAATCTTTGGCCACCYCATTGGCCACCCTGCTGTACACACCCCTTCCACAGTGAAACCTTTAGGGGTGTAATAATCCTCCTGAACAGTTGGTGGCAGTGTTTAACAGTTTGAACAATTACCAAGCTCTATCACTGAAGAAGAGTAATGACAAGGAAGTGATGGTTTTCTTTATATCTCCTTAACATCCGGGCCTAAAACACCATAAACGAACAAATGTGTCAAACGGAATGCGGGTGTTCACAGCACATATAACTATGTAATCTGACTTTTGCTGTCAACTTTTGGACTTATGCTAAAAAAATGTTTTTTTGTCACCATACAGTGTAATTTTATGTTTTGAAGGCTGCATGATGATCTGTCCCTGTTAGTTATGAGTAGACCTATCACTACATCAGAAATAGTCAAACACCCCTCTAAATTTACTGTTGGTGATGATCAATATTGCACCTGTTCATTGGGTAAAATTATTAAWATTAGTTTAAACATGCAGTTGAGGGTCATCATTATTTGGCACAATTTGACATGTGTTACAATAAATATAAATCAATAAACAATATAAAAGTAAAAGGCACCCCTAAAGTTATTGGATATGATAAATTGTGTCACATTAAAACYGTATCTCAACCACAGCAGTGAGTTTAAAAACAGCATAAAGAAACTAGTTTAATAAATACTTTGTCTCTAAAATAATTATTAAACCAAGCGTTTATTTATGTAGGTAAAAGAATGTTAAACAACCTGGTAAAATACACCAGAATGCAGGAAATGGCATCTATTTCATTAAAAATTTTCTGGGGGAGGACCCTCCAGGCCCCCATCAGTGTGTCCCCCGACTTTTAAAACAGTTCTGACACCCATGTTTATAAGGTATTCACTGCCTGTTTAATGGCATAAGGAAATGACCAAAAACCAAAGATCTTCAAAAAAACTTTCATGTAAAAAATGATATAATTTTCCTGGCCACCCCTGTGTGAGTAGTGGTCTCAGTCTGGCCACCCCTGAGAAAAATGTCTGGCTCCGCCACTGGTTACAGCTCACCTGAAAGCCAATAGGTTTGTTACTCGTTTCTTGACTATAAGATCCAGTGTATAAGGAAGAGAAGTTGGCAGCAACAGCACCTCTGATCACTCAAGTAATTAATTATCTGATTGCAGTGAAGATGTTCCTCACATACCAACCCCATTAAAGCGAAGGCATTTGCAGCAATTGCTAAATTTCACCTAATTGACTCGCATTGCTGTCTCCAAGGGATTGATATTTAGTTATCCTTTCCCAGCCCCAACAAGCACATTTATCTCTCATATGTTAATATTTGCTGCTTTGTTTACTCCCTCGTTTGCATATATCCTTTCTGGAAAGTTTTATGGTGCTGACATTTAAAAGAAACCGTTTACCTGGTCCTGTTCTCCTCCACCTTCCTCGTCGTAGTTGAGCACGTTCTCTCGGATGTCCTCCCACTCGCCGTGGTGCGCCGACACGTGGTAAACGCCCTCCTTGAGGCCCTTGTGTCTCCTCCAGCAGGAGTAAAGAAACAGCCCCAGCATCAACACTGAGGGGTGCCAGAGAGCGAGTTAGCACAGCGGGAAGCACTCTCACATAATTAAAACGAGATTCTGAGCAGGAGGAAACATGACTTTGGGTGCAAATGGAATGAGCGGGAAGTTGTGATACACATTTGGAAGCTCCAGTAAACACCCCTACTGGCATTTCCATGAGAACAAATTCATTTTTCACATGACTTGAAATAAATAACGTGCGATGAAAAACAAACAGAAGAAAGCCAAAGCAGTGACTCGTCCCGACAGGCCCGCTAACTGCAGTGAGAGCACGGTTAAGATGTTCTAATGGAGCATTCGTGGAAATGGAGGCCCCACCTTTCCACCTATTCCCTTTGATGTTGCTTCCCTGCTTCCYGTCTTATCAAAGACTACAGTTCCTCGGAAACCTATTAAATGAGTTTGTACTCTTCCCAGCTTAAACCCAAAGCCTCAGTGGCTCAGCTAAACACAGAGAGGAAGACTGCGGAAGCCGAACAGGAAAGGTCCTAAAGCATACACATCAATCACAGCTTTTGTGTGCTGAATTATACAACGTGCCGGACTGACCTTTAAAATCCATTAATCTCAACCAACATTTTTATCCCAGCTGCCATCCTTCTTGCTCATTCTTAGCTCCTCGCTATCTGTTTGTACTAGATGACACTTTGAATCTCTTTCTCTGTTGTCCCTGGATGTTTGTTTCCTCTTGGCTGCTGCAGATTGGACCCTTCCTCTGCACTTCCTCCCTATTAAGCTTCTCGCAGTTCCTTCTTTTTCTTTTTTTTTCAGTTCCTCTCCCTGGCCTCTTCTGGCCTTGGTTTTTATCTCGCTCACAAGATGGGATCCATTTCACCTAGAGTAGTTTACACGGCGCGAGCTAAGTACCAGTTTAATTGAAAATCTTGGGAGAAATGCGAGATAATGACATTAGTCTGGATTTTTAAAGTAATTGCTTTGAAAGGAAATAATGCACCAACGACTCTTTGGTGGTCACGCAAGCAGAAAAACAACTCTCGGAGAAGTAATCTCTGCAAAAAAAGAAAAAAAAAGACTTATCTCAATTAAAAATCATTGCTTTTGAGTCACTAGAGTTAAGCTCCTCTGCTGCACATTCTAATTCTTTGCCTCTTTTATTTCAGACAGAAAATGTGGTTTTTTTTTTAGCATTCCTCTTAAATCCCCAACTGACTATCCTCTGTGTGTATGTGTGTGTGTGCAGGGGAGGGGGTGTATTGATCAGCTGACCTGGCTCCTTCATCGTTATGCCTGAGTACCCTTGAAGAAAACACCAGAATCCTGATGAGGTGCCAACCAGATGCGGGCCTTCGTCCACACCTCCAGGAATACCTGCAGGTCTGATCCCCCCCACAACCCCACCTGAGCTGATTTTAAACCCACCACTTCAGGGGAGGAGTTCGATAGATGGTGCGGAGGAGCCGAATCATGCCCCCTCCACAGCAAATGTACTAAACTAATCATAGATAAACAAACACACACACAGGCTGCTTTACACCTGTGGCAACTACCACACAGAGCTGTGTGAGTAAAAAAAAAAAAAAAACTACATTCCAGAGAGATCAATACCACACAGGGCAGGCCAGAAACATCTCAGTCATTCATCAATCCATAATACTGCTGCCTCTCTGCCCTCTAACTGTTATTATGAACCAGGTATTATGATGTTAGCCCGGACCGGACCGTGCATTATGAATGAGCRAGAAGTAAACCATAACCCGGGCTGATCCGAACACCTAACCAATTCACTGCACCTCCAGTCTGAGAGTAATGAGAAACAAAATGAGCTGTGAAAAAGATGAAACGTCAGGGTGGGGGGGAGGGGGGGGGGAACCAATGAAGAAGGGAGACAGAAATGAGACAGGTGAGAGATGAGGATGAGTTGGAAAAAAATTTTTATTTATACATCTTTCAAGGGGTGGAAAAAAAAAGAAAAGAAAAGGCACTTTCAACAATCGCTCAGCGTCTAAAAACCGAGCTAATTTCTTCAATTCATCAGAAACAGAGATCCAGATTTGATGGCGGACTAATCATCACGGTTCTGTCAATAACGCGCCGAGCTAGTCGAACCGTAATGGTTTATGTAAAACTTAATAATGTATGATTATTTTAACTTTTAATGCACACTGAGGCAGAGTAAGAGTTGCCTCTTTAATCTCTCTCTCTCTCTCTCTGTAGTGAGTGTGCATTTATAGTAGTGGCTCTCGTGGTTGTGGGGATCATCATTAAACAACCGTTGTTTGTTCTGTAAAGCAAACTGTTCTGTAAATTAAGCAACTAATTTTTCCCCAGACGTAGCTGAAGCTTTTTTGCTTGAAGTTAAAAGACTTGATTTTGTTTGTTTGTTTGTTTTTATTATTTTTTTCAAGGTTTGAAAATATAATTACACTCACCAACGAGTGCTCATTCTGATTTGAATTCCATTATGGAGACGTCTGTCATTCTTGGTTGAGGTGAAAACTTTGCACTCTGAATACAAAATGCCTCATCTGCAACAGTGGACAAGCAACATGAACTGGACAGCTTTCTTTTTTCTTTTGCTTGGCTAGCATTGCAGGCAACCGGAGGAATTTCCATGAAACAAACCAAGGCCACACTTCATCGGCACTGAATTAATTATCAAATATTGCAGATGACTTGAGATGTTTTACTCTCAAGTGTCAGAATAACTGATGTTCTAATACTAGCCACACAGCCCTGGGGGGGAATGTTGAGTCAGTTATAGGCAGGGACAGTATATTGAATTTCCCAAGTGTTTTATATGTGACACAAAGACTCATAAACAGCACTGCAGCCCTTTTGAGGGAAGTGAGAGCAACAACATGTGAGCCATTTGTCTTTCCGTCTTTCAGAGAACAAGAAAAAAAAAGTTCCAATTCTTCTCTTGTACAATTCCTTAAAAACACATTTAGTTTATTCATTTCCCTCAACTTCAACACTGAAAAGGATCTTCCATCTGTTTTGAAACATTTGTGGAAATATCAATGCGTGCTTATTTTTAAAAAAAAAGCCCCTCTGGCAGAAGATGTGGGTAGATATTGAATCTTGATTCTATTAGAGCTTAACTCCCTTTATGAAACCATCAACCATGCAGTTTTATTCGACAGCTCATTCGAGCGGGCCAGTGTCATCAGTTCAGGTCCAGAGCTGAAACATCATTTGAATAATCAGTTTAGCTGATCACTATTTTTTATTATCAGTTAAAGATGGAAGCTGTTTTCCACGCTTAGTCTTTATTTTTCTCTGTTTTGTTCTTTTATTGCTTAGGATTTATGTTTGGATCACTTGTAAATACCACTGGGGGATTTTTTTTTTCAAAGTTTTTTGAATTTTTCAAAACTTTAGATGTTTCACTCGAGTCATTGAGAAAATAAAGATGATTTAAAGATTGGATGTGCATCTACAACTGGATAACTTTTGGAGTGCACCTGATTTATGATGGCCACTATTCAAAGGCCTTAGCAAACACGAACATGTCTATAACTCAGTCAGTTTTATTAAAATGAGCTACAATTTGGGGTGGCAGAATCAYCCCTAGCATTATAATATTTAATAATTTGCTTTACGTCTACACCTGATTAACTTTTGCAGTTAGCACGATTTAAGATGGCCGCCACTGTCATGCAAACACAAACATGTCTGTAACTGAGCCAGTTTTACAGAAATTAAACTACAACCTGGTGTGGTGCTAACAGATCAAATATGTTTTTATTTAAAGCTTTAGCATACAGGGCATTGAGTTGCAATAAAAACTGAAAAAAATGTGTTTTTATCAGGGATGTACGACATATCGGCATTCACATCGGTATCGGCTGATATTGGTCATTTTTTAGAATATCGGTCCAATATGTAAAACTGGGCTGATATTAACATCTGATATTGAATTCCCACTTTTTAGCTTTGTGTTTCTGTTTTTGGAGGGGAGATGTTTGGTTGAGTGGTATCTGTTTCATCATGATAGTGATAAYGATGCTGCAAAACTAGGAATAACTGAACCAGAGCCATGTCAGAGGTCTGGTTGTTTATTTACAGTATCAAGAAAAGACCAAAGTGTGTTTGTGCGTATATGTATAATATAATTTGTATGTTTGTGTAATATTGGTAAATATCAGTTATCGGCCATAACAGCAATAATTACATGGGATATCGATATCGGCTGAAATTTTCATATCCGTGCATTATAGTTTTTATATGAAAATGTCACTAAAAATGATATTTAAGGCTTCATTTTATAAATCTAGATTCTCCTTACTTTTGCGTCACATCAAAACTGTTGAATTTTTATTTTATTTTTTAAAATTGTAACCTGTAACTTTATAAAATAATGGGTTTTAACATACAACATTTGTTTTAAACTTTACTCAATGGATGGGTCACTTAAAGAGAAAAAAAATCCTAACATTATTTTGGACTAAACATTAATTGAACATCCGCTGAGTGTCACTAAAATCTTCTACTGTTTCCCAAAACATTGACATATGTTCATCTTCTCTGATCTCTGGTTTAGACATGTTCATTAAAAAAAGGGRTCAAAAATAAGTTTTTAACTTCAACAAGCTGCCATATATTCTCCATACTTGTACCTAGGGCTGCCACGATTAGTAGACTAGTCGCAATTATGTCATCTATTAAAATTGTCAACGACTAATTTAATAGTCGATGCGTCTTCTTTTTTCTAACTTTGTATGTTTTTAAAAAAAAATGTTTGTGGCAGCCCTGATTACCACTACTGCGCATGTGTATCAAGGACAGAAAGGCAGACGTGGCAGTGGAAGGTGCCGCAGCAGTTTGGAGAGAAAAACAAAGTTAGAAAAAAAAGACGATGCAGCAACTATTAAATTATCAATGCTTTTAACAGTCGACAATAATCGTGACTAGTCGACTAATCATGGCACCCCACTTGTACCTATATATTGTCCGTCTTAAACAAGGTCATCAGTGATGAATTTCAAAGTTCAGCTGCTGGGTTATAAACAGGGACAAAGAAAAGATAACCCTCATCTTATAATTATTGATTTCGAGATCCTTCTTTTAAACTACAAAGCAGTCAGAAGTTTCTCTTCAGTTTATGTATCTGAACTCGTGACCCTTTATGTGTCAGAGTGCAGCTTTAGATCAACCGTCGAGTCTTCAAAGGGAGACTTTGTCAGTAAGAGCCCTCTCACTCCCACAGCCGAAGCTTCAAAAATCTTTCACCTCAAAATATTCTATAACTTTGTTTTCTGAGTTTTGACTTCATTTTCTGCACGAAACGGTGAATTTAACAGATGAACGTCATCATGAATTGAACCGCTGCTGTCATTTTGTCTCTATCAATCATTATGCCCACTGCTAAGGCATACATGTTTTCACCTGAATCCTTTTAGTGCCGACAGCAAGCTGGGCTCCAGCAGGGGATGTGTGGGTAGCTTCATGCTGTATATAAATTGCTGTTTTACAATCCTCTTATACCAAACTAATTTGAAACCTTTATACACTAACCGTTTCTGATAAATAAACTCTTATGGCAGATTTTAACTTCTACTTTTTTACAACTCTTAGCTCAGAAACAAACTAGAATGATAAATTGTAAGATAAAAGCTATCTTCTTCTTTTTTTTKATCTGTTCATATGCTCCATATGCTGCACAACAGTAAAGTGTGCAATAGGGACACATTTAGCTTGACATGGTGAAATAGAAATGTACACAGAAATGTATAAAAGACAACCATCAGGGGGGTAAAATGAATGGATGGTGAAATATAAAATATGTCGGACAATAAAAAAAGTAAGGCTGGAAGAGAAATTGACTTTTCAAACATTGAAAGGGAAAGGGGACATAGAA
The DNA here is from genome assembly GCF_001266775.1 of Austrofundulus limnaeus. Lineage (NCBI taxonomy): Eukaryota > Metazoa > Chordata > Actinopteri > Cyprinodontiformes > Rivulidae > Austrofundulus > Austrofundulus limnaeus. Next base: position 839,545 of record NW_013952549.1, read on the forward strand.
GTGATGGGAAACATGGAAAAAAAGAAAAAAACACAAAGAATCCCCTCAAAAACCTCAAGAGACTCACAGATTTCCTATGAATCACAATTTATGGCATACAGTTTGTCTCCTCGCTCCCTGCTCCTCTCCCTTTTGTAAATATTTGTTTCATGTTCTCACTGACTAACCGAAGAAAAATCATACCCCGGAACAACTCCAGAGATCAATACGGCAACAAGATATGCTGTTTGTATACAGATTTCACACGAAACCAAAAGGATGGAGAACAAATCAAACAGCTGATTTCACAGACAAAACAAAGAATGTGAAACGACGATCTGATGACAGCGGCGGGAAGCGGAAAACAAGATGAAAGGTAAGGACGGGCAAACTGCTCATGTTGGGTTACCACACGCTGAAGAGGACATAATCCACATAGCTACCTAGAAAGGCCATGACACAGATGCTGATGGCGAACATGGAGCTCAGGCTGAGGCTGTTGCTGTCCTCGCTGTGGAGCACGGCGAGCGCCACCTCGCAGTGCCGCCCGCGGTAGCCCTCGCTGCAGAGGCACGAGTAGCGCGACGGCGAGTGGGCCACGCACGTGCCGTGGCGGCACGGCCGGCTGGCGCACAGCGTGTAGATGCACACCCGGCCCGAGGCGCTCTCTCTGGTCATGTGGCCCGGGGGGCACCTGGGCGGGGTGGGGGAGGGGGAGAGGAAGAAGAGTGAAACAGAGACACTCGGGGAGCTGTCAAATAAAAACCAGAACACGATTCATGWATTCTAAAGGAGTTATGAGACCTAAGCTGATAGTGTAAAAATAAATCCCTCCGGAGTTCCACCTCTTCTATTAGATTCAAACATGCGGTCTTTGAAGGTTACTGAGTGTTGACTGTGAATGGCCAAAAAACGGAACAAGAAACGAAATCCTGGAGCCAAGATTGGCTTTGCAATTGTAGACCCTTGGTTNATTCATCCCTGCCCCCTGCTCCCCTCAGTGCTTTGTATCCTGAGGCTGTGCTGCAATCACAGAATGTGGATGTCAAAAGTCCCCACTGGTTTGGAGTGCTGAAATCACAGCAAAGAGACTTAGAGGCCCTGCAGAGTTTAAAGGGCCAGTCAAAGCTCCGGCGGTCACTGCTGGTGTACTCGATTCTCTCAGGTTGACACAACATTTCACACGCAGCGTACCAGAGATGAACTCTGCCTCTCTGCCAGCTGCTGGTCTCTTTCTACCTCAAGTCAAATGAGCAGAATTCACACTCAATTATCACATTTTATGATGCGTAAACTCATTTCTCTGCATTCATTTCGGCATGTTTAATTTATTATCACTACCGCTGTTGTAGTGTAAGGATAGAAGCCTTCAACTGATAGGAGTATGGACATGTTCTGTGCAGGCACTTTGTCATTTGGAGTTCTTATTTGGGGATTTGTGKCTTCTTGGGACTTTTAACAGAACTGAGTCCAGCAGGATCAGGTGCAGTTTATAATCCTCACCTCAAAGTGATGCTTGAATGAAAGGCAGTGGCAATTTTAACCCCTTGAACTCAACACTTCTCAAAAAAGAAACTATTATTGCTATTTTATGAGGATGCTTTGGTCTCAAACATTAGATTCATCATAATTTTATATTAAAATGCTAATGTTGAAACATTTGGGATGCACTCAGCTTCATATATACCTCCTCATTAGTGTTGTAGTTGAGACCGATCTTAAGACCACTTTTTGATGGTCTTGGGCTTGTCTCAGTCTCAGACATCGAGGACTTGGAATTTATTTCAGTCAAGACCACGACTGTGGAAATATCACTAAATGGCCAGATTATTCTCCAATTTATTTGCTWACATCTTTGCTTTCAGTGAATTTAAAACGTACTGATTCAAATCCAAACTTGACTCTATTGCCATTTATGTATTTTTGTTACCGGCTGCTCCTCCCCCCACTCGAATGCAGCACTTCAGGATAGTGAGCAGTGCTTCTCTGGGAGCGGGAGAAGATGTCTGCAAAATTTTCAGTAAAACAATTTGGCTACATCAATCATAAAGACTATAGTTGTAAAAYGGCATCCAGAAGAAAGCGTACGGCAACTTGTAAATTCCGTGGTGCTTCACTTTCAGAGACGGTGGGGACAACATTAAACTTTTATCGTCACTAACGTCAACAGTCGGCCTCTGTAGCAAAAGTCTTCCCTCTGTCCTCACACAAAGATTTTGTCAATATAATATSTATATATTAAGTTAGCTTCATGTGTACAGAATCTTTAAGGGCACTGGTTTTTGTTTTTGTTTGTTTTTTCCTGGGCTTGGTCTTGACTCAGTCTCGTCCTCCCTTGGTCTTGGTCTTGACTTGGTCCAGGTCTCGAGACACTGTGGTCTTGATCTTGACCTGGTCTCAGATTAGGTGTTCWTACAACACTACTCTTATACGCCTGATGTTCCTGCTGGAGTCTCATCGAGTACAAACCAACAGGGTGTTTGAATGGTATATATTTCTACTTATCATCCAGCCATAATTAAATTCAATCTATCTGGGAGGTGAGACATATCTGGATAGATTTTAGTTTTATTTTTAACAATGACAAGCCAGCGTGAAAACAAACCAAAATAAAATGGGATTAATGACTTCTTACATTTTTTTAATGTAAGGAGTAGAAATATAGATAATTGTGTGAAAATGTAAGAAGTTGAATTAAGAAAAATAATCACTCAAGTAAAGTATCAATAACCAAAATTACTACTTAAGTATTTGTACTTAATTAAAAGGCTACATTTACATTTACATTTAGCTACATTTAGCTAACCATTCACCATTACTGCCAGCCTACCTCCATACTGAATGCTCGCCAATCATTTGTTTTTCCTATTATTGAACATACGGCAGATTTTTCTCTCCCCCGTTTCTGTAGGTTTTGTGTGTCTTTGTATATTTTGCTCTGCATTGACCGTGTGTCTGAGTTACAATTTTAAAATTTAATCTTGATTTGATGTTTTCATTACGTTGCTTATGTTTAATTATGTTTTATTTTGTTTCATTTTATCTTGCCCCATTTTTTTACATTGTTAATGATTGCACAGCACCTTGTGAATATATTTCTGTGAAAGGYGCTTTATAAATAAAACTTTACTTACTTACTTGCTTACTTAGTAACTTTACATCTTTGTCGATTAATGAGCTGAATTTGCGTATAAAATTTCCAATGAATAAAAGGGCACCATGACATATTATGAGCCAATAATATATGATACAGTAAATCTAAGGTAAAGCCACATGCTATGCACTTTACATCTAAATTACATGTTTTGTATAAATGAGTAGAGTTCAAATAACATTTTATGAWAAGTAAGAACATCCTATGCATCCCTCATCCCTTTGATCACTGGGGATCCAYGTGTAAATATGTACAAAGTGTGCCCGCACACTTTTTAAGGCTGCTTCAAAATGTTGACTTGTTTGTTCTGCGTATTTACAGCACCTGCACTCGTGCTGTCTCCAGAGGTCCACGCACACCAAGGGAGGGGAGCAGTGATGCTTTCTACAGGCGTCCGAGGAGCAACCAACAGAGACACCCTGCGTCGTGACCACCTGCAGCCCCTCCGAACGCTGTTCCTGATCAAGGGGTACGGGGCGCCCRTTGAACCTCACATCACGCAAACAGCCTGGTAAAAACAGAGGAAAAAGGAGACACTAGTCCTCAGGCATGAATCTTTTACAGGCTCATATTTACACAACAGCAGGGATGTAAAGTCGGGGATGGAGTCGCACATGCATTAACACTCGTAGACTTGCTGACACACCTGCAGACCAGCGCTCCCACACAAACAAACACACAAACAGCCTCAGGCTAGGCTGTCAGCATAGAGGGGTTTGTGTGTGTGTGTGTGTGTGTCTGTGTGTGTGTTTTCTCTGCTGGTTAGTTTTCTCACTCTGTGGGAAGCATGAGGTCTCGAACACATCATGTAAATGCATATCAGTGCCACTCAGTTACTTTTCTTCAAAACCGAGGCATCGAAACCCATTTGGACCAGGCACAGAAGCACTCGCTTGTCCAACTGAGAGCTCAGCTCCCATGAGTAAATGTAGCCTTGTAATTAATTTGCCAATTTGGAATTTATTATTATTATTTTTTTACTTACCCAACATTTCATCCGCTTACTGRTTTATCTAACTAAACAGCATAAAAAAGAAAGGATTAAAAACCCTTTCAAGCTTTGCAATACTTTGTTTCAAATTCATCTTAAATTKAATTAATTTCATTTTTTATCGCATTATAATTCACACAGTGCCGCCACAATGTTTGAGCAAAAACAAGGTGATGAGTTATTTGATTCATTTATTTCTAAGAGGGGAATATTCTGTTTTAAATCAGACCCTTTCTGGTCCTTTTTGTTATTCAAAACAGAAATTTTGTTTAACCTACTTCAGTTAAAGGACCTCGTGACACTTTTTTATGTTGATTAAAGAACATCTGTGCCTTTATTGAAATCTTTAAAATAATAACAATAATAATAATTGCCAAAYGTTTGTCTACTGTATCATTTTTCAATTTGTGAGTAAAATCCCAAGAAAAGTTAGATTTTAATGTAGAACTGCAACAGATCAGTAGAAGGATGCAAGACAACCCTGCAGWTAACGAAGTGCCGACAAGAACAGGAAACAACATGGATACATGAAACACTTTTTGAATAATAAACAATCTTTATAGAGCCTGTCCAATCAGTCTTCAGTAGTAAGAAAAAATTTCTCAATTAAGATTTTTTAACACGTCCTACAATCAGACTGATGCTGTTTTCACATCTGTGATCAATGCAGTGATTTTAAGTTTGAAGAGGAAACAAAACAAAACTTTCCAATAATAAAACACATTAGCCATTAAATATATTTTGTTGTGTACTTGGAGTTTTCTAGGAGTGCAGAAAATTTGTATTTAGTCACTTCACTTTAAGAGCAACTGTTAAAGTTCATAGTGACCCTGCCGGGACCTGAACTTAACAAAGCATCTTTTAAAAGACCTAAAATTGGCAGAGCACTTAAAAGCTTTTCAACCAACCAGGCAGAGTTTTTACCAAGACTTACAAAAGATGGRCATAAAAAGAAAAAAAATGTATTCCAAAGAATACTGTATATGAGGCTGCCTTGTGAAAGTTGTGAATGGCTTTGAGGAGAACTGTGAGCTCGTAGAATAAACAGGAAACATAAAAAAAACTTTCTGCAGCATGGTGGATACGTTCTGTTTGTTAAAGGGATCCCCGATTAGTTGTAACATTAGACTTTATTTGATAAACATTTATTTTAACTGTAAAATAAAGACTGTAAAAATACTGTAGGCTGTTTAGTTTTG
>NW_013952549.1:846268-847799 GCF_001266775.1 Austrofundulus limnaeus
ATAAAATGGCTCTGTCCGTGTTAAAATATATTTTTAAAAATTTACAAAACTAAACAGCCTACAGTATTTTTACAGTCTTTATTTTACAGTTAAAACAGATGTTTATCAAATAAAGTCTAATGTTACAATTAATCGGGGATCCTTTTAAAACTGACACCTACCAAGGAAGCTGCGGTTGTGTCCAGAAGGAAAAGAGTTTCCAAGCATGACCACCGAGGGATCTATGATGATTTCCTGACTTTGGCCGGGCGAGGCTGTGACCTCCCGACGTCCCCCACCTCCGTCCAGCCTCAGGGTAAATTCTCTTCCGTAGCGATCCAGCTCCACCTCATGCCACTCCCCGTCATCAAGACGCTGGTAGGGCAGCGTGACGTTGTAGTCGCCATCTCCAAGGTTGTAGAAAACCGCCAGCAGGCCCTGAACAACCTGAGATGGAGACACCGGTAATGTGAAAATCTTATTCAAAAGGAAGAAGAAAACAGATTTTTATATTCAGGGTTTCGACTCCACGTTTGAGGCACTGTAACTCTACTTTGGGGAACTTCTGTGCTGATGTGAAACAAGATGTTCGGTTTTGTCAGCTGCTGCAGCAGGACTTTTCCCTAAGTGGAGATTTCAAGGCTCGTGGAAGGAAAAAAAAAATCACAAACTAGGGTGACACAAATCCTAGCAGAATGACAGTCTGACAGAGCTGAATTTCTGCCACATAGTGCTGTGTTGATTGGCAAAAAACAGCTCTTGAGCATAACAACATTACAGGAAGTAGGCCAGCTCCCAAGGTGAGGAGAAGGCAGCTAAGGTTGAACAAGGCAGAAACTGCGAAATTTAAGCACCCCAGACATGACTTTCTGTGATGAACCCGACTTCAAAAATAATGACCAAAAATTTCTCCGGTAAAAATTAATTCAGCAATTCTGCAGCAGAAACGCGGCGCCGAGGTGCTACACACATTAATTTGTGGCACAGTCATCCCGTAGGCAAGGTGTACATGAGACAATAATTATCTTTAACAGTTAAGGCTGAGCGAACACAATGGACTCAACCATCGTGAGGCTCCCATAACTGCAGCTTGTACATGTCCAAGGCCTAATTGGAAACAGTGGAGCTAGATAATTCACACTCAGCCCAGCTTGCATTAACTATTGCTCCCTCAGCATGAGCATCTCAGATGTGCAGTTTATGCTGGACACACACTAACATGCACACACACACAAAGTAAAAGCAGAACATGCTTACTCTTTACTGCTTAGTCTCGCCTCCAGTGTACAACAAAATGCAAACAGGACTTCATCAATATTTAGGTCAAACTTTATTATATAAACTTTATTTTTGCACCATCAGATATGTGAACAATTAACACTTGAAAAAATTTCACCTTTCAATTGTTGTAGTCGTAACGGTCAAACATTAATAATACAGTTATGCAGAATCTCATGCAGAGTTGTACAGTAACTAAGTACAAATACTTTGTTACTGTACTTAAGTAGAAACTTTGGTTATCTGTGCTTTACTTGAGTAATTATTTTTCAGC
>NW_013952549.1:848779-857043 GCF_001266775.1 Austrofundulus limnaeus
GGTGAGGGTGGGAGCAAATTTCCAGGGGTGACCATGGACATCCCTTAAGGGTCACTGCTGCTCATGCAATATTGTAAGACGCTCAGAGTGCATCTTGTGGATGACTCAGCTGCTACATCAAACGTCTGTTCAACATCTGTAAAACTGAGAAAGTTAAATACTTTTTTTTTTGAATGAATGAAAGATTTTATTTGTTCGGGACAGTGTGCAATTAAAACATAACATGATGCATTGCACCAGATTTAGCCTAAGGCTATTTTACATCTGTAAATCAAACAGTAAAAACAAAACAACATCCAACAATAAATAACGCAATTAAAAAATACATAAAACACCCCACCCCACTCTCCAAACATAAAAATCATGCCCACCTCCACCCCACACAACCAGAAGCAACTCTTTTGTTTCATATTGATTAGCTGTGGCTGCCATCTTACATTGCACCTAAAAATAATCAGTTGTAGATGTAAATATCTTCTGAACGTTTCTTTAGTTTCCATGAAATGGTTAGCGATATTGTATATTGCTAACAGAGTTAACTCTAAAAGTGTCATGTCTGAAAGATGTGTGACGTTTGAACCATTTCAAAGCTAAATATTGTCATTGTTTTAAAGGTTACTGGTATTTGACAATAAGTTTAGTGCATCCCAGTCACTCAGGAAAACCTTTTCTCAGAATGCATTGGATAAATGTTTTCTTTACGGCGAGACCATACTCCTCAGAGGGCTGCATGTTGTTTCTGCCCAGCTAGCCCTTGATAACCTCTGTGTGAAAGTGTGGTTATTTATTCAGTGTGCACTCTATTCCATAGCTACCCTTAAGAAAAAAAAAGGGGGCATGGAGACAGCCCTTTAAATTAGAGCTTGTTGTCGGAAAACACAGCAGGCTTGTGCTCAAGTGTTTCTGTGAGCTCTGGGACAACAAGGCTGAAAATGTTTCAGTGCGCCGGCTGCAGACAGACATCAGATGCTTTATGCAGCTCACCGCTTCAGCTCCAGAGAGGGTTACACTGAGAGGCTTCACAGCACATTAAAGACTACAGCATTTTTTTTCCTTTTCCCTGTCACAGTGGGACCAAAACAACGGAACAGGACACCGTTGTTTCTCCTCATGTAGCGTTAAAACCCCAAAGAAGAACAAGAGACGACGCCTTTAAACAGCGCTGTCTGACAAATAACAAGCGCYGGGCGCAGAGACGAGATGCTCTTCAAAGACGGACCGGCGGTGCGAAATCCACAAAAACAAAGGCGTGTTGGGTGGAAACTGATGACCTGTGAGTGACAGTCCTACCAGAGTCGTTTACTTCCAGGTGCTGTTCCCACTCGGCCTGTCAGCTGACAAGATGAAATGCTTTGACAAGGAACACCGCCTTCATAAACACTCAGGAATGTGTCAGACAGTGGAGGCATGCTATTATGGAGGTTTGGCAAAACTGAAGCAGACTTTAAAAACTGTTCGAGCACCATTCCACTCCAGTTGTACAAAGAGTGAAAAGGTATGACTTAGAGCGAGCCACTTGACTCAAACTGTGTCTAAAACTTAAAGTGTCAAGCAAGAGCTTTGACCTTCCACAAACTATGACGCAAACTCACTTTTTTATGCTCCTGTCTTCTCCAACCAACGATCACTGAGCGACCACAAGCCACAGTGTGACCAATTTAACTCAGTGGATGAGACAAATCCTAATTAGGACATTTTTATGCACATGTAYTATTTGATTTTATGCTGCTTTTTGTGCTTAATCGTTTTCTTTTCCTGAGCACTTCAGTGCAGCTGTATAAAGAAAAGCTACCCACCCCACTTACCCCTGTTGAAAATCAATAAAATTTTGATCACAAAAAAGCCATAGTGTAACAGAGGGCATTAAAGTTCCTGTGACATTAAATTTTTGTCATAAACATGAATGCATTTTTGAAAACATAACACTGATAACATATTGCAAAACAAATTTCACGCCCCTGAGATGAATGGTTGTTGAGATTTTTGCACGTGAAGAAACAGGAAGTGATGTCAAACAAGAACGTCTGCATGCAAACAGAGCATTGTTACAACAGCTGATAACACGGACTATAGAGAAGAATCTGATGCTTCTTTAGATTATTTTGAGTTTCTATCAAACAGATGATGAAGAGTTAAAGTTTGAATGATACTGTTTTAATAAACAAAGACCAGAGATTTTATTATTACCTCCGCCGAGCGTGAGTTAATGTTTTCGGTCGCGTATGTCTGTCGTTCTGTCGTTCTGTCTGCCGACAACATTACTCACAAACTTGTGGACAGATTGTCATGACATTTTTACCACATGTGGGTACTGGGCCAAGGAACACACCTTTAAATTTTGGTGATGTTCCGGATCACAATGTGGATACAGGAATTTTTTTCTTTTAACACTCTGAGATACGCAAAGCTGTGATGCTTTCACAGGGCTTTTGTAAAAAACAGTGAGCTGGATTGGACAGCACGGACTTCAAACTTTATACAAGTAATGTTAAAACCAGATTTAATGATGAATAATGTTTGCCATAATATGTGCATTTACCCTCTCCTTGGGCTGCTACCTTATCGTGGTGGAGGGGTTTGAGTGTCCCAATGATCCTAGGAGCTATGCTGTCTGGGGCTTTATGCGCCTGGTAGGGTCACCCATGGCAGACAGGTCCTAGGTGAGGAACCAGACAAAGCGCNTGACCAGGAAGTGCGTGACTGCACCATGAAACCTATTTTTCCCATTTCCTCAAACACTCCACATTTCCGAAACAACCACTCAAAACAGTTTCTCTCTACTAGGCTTGTAAACAGAGAGCTGCCGGGCCTCAAAGTTTGGAGACGGGGGGAGCCAGGAAGTACTTTATAAAGAGAGTCAAACCATTACAAACTCAAACAAGGGGATTAAACAGACGTTTTACATGGTGAAATGTGACTGATGAAAACTTACGTAGGAGCTTAATCCCACACCAGTTTGACGATGAATAACGTCAGGTGACAAGTCTGACTTTTTTTTTCACATTGGACTCCACCRAGAAGAAATCCCGTGCATACTGCTGCTTAAATGTTCGCTACATCAGAACTTAATCGGCAAATGTGTTTCCATCTCTGTTTTTACGCATTAACTCTTACAGGATGGGGGAGATTGGTCTTGGTGGAGGTTTGCACTCTCCGAGTGCTTCTAGTTTTTTTAACGAGTTTCCCTTTTTTTGTCACTTCCTGTTTCACTTTGGCTGAGCCAAATCCAAAATAAATGAGCCAGTTATGTGACAAAATGGGTAAAATAATGTGYTTCTTAAGCATAAAGATGTTTTCTATGAGTTTTTGTATTTGAAGGATATGCATGTCACAGGTACTTTAAGGGCCTTGCTCTAGGGGTAAATAAGAGTCATGTGGCTGCTTTACCTCTACCCCCATTTTTGGTATTATGTCTTTCATTCTTGGTAATGGTCCAGGAACTCGAACCTGCAACCTCCCAATCACAGACTGGTTTTCCCCAACCTCTGTGCTACTGTTGCCCACAATAAAAACTCACTCTCTTGCCATAGAAAACTGRGTTTGAAACCAGACACAGATATAGCCTTAGATAAAAAAAAGGACTTAAAAAAATCATATCCTTGAAAAAAAACATTCTGCAACCCACTGAAAGAGCCTGTTAAGAACATACATATGCCACTCACCAGCCTCCTCAGTATCCACCCATATGTCTTCAACCCTGATATTACTCACTCTCAGCCTGACAAGCATCTCCAGCAATCATTTGCAAGGCCTAATCATCATTTTAAGGCTCACAAACAAGACAATCACAGCTGTCAAGGTGGAGGCGAGTGAGTGGCTGGCCCGTGACTCACCTCTAAGCGTAGGTATTCACTCTGCTCCTGGGACAGCAGGCTGAGGAGGACACCGGCCGAGGCACGTGTCCGTACCCCAATCTGGACTCTGGTGTGCCGCGCAGGCAGAGACCACCCCAGCTGGAGCTGAACGTGGCTCCGACCGTCAAAGGAAAACTCCGGAGCCACTTGTCAATCAAAATAAAAAGAAGAAAAAGGCTTGTTTCAATTATTTCAGCTGTCACATGGAAAAAAAACACGAGGGAGTTACAGCCAGAGTCTGTGTAAGACTGTTCAAAACTACGTTATGCAAGGCGAGGTTATCTTCCCACACCAGAAATCTTTCCATTTGGTCCGTGCACCTCGTGAGGCTTGGACGCAAAACAGACCAAAAAAGCATCACGRTCGCTGAAAAAGCAACTCTACATACTTACAGTGATCGCACCGCGGCCCCGTAAAGCCTTTTTCACACAGGCAGCTGAAAGAGCCCCTCTCCCCGTGACAGCTGCCCCTCTTGCCACAGGAGGAAAGCTGCTCCACGTCGGTGCAGTGGTTATCAATAAGACTGCAGCCAAGCAAAGTGTTGGAGGATTCAGCAGGGGAACCAAGGTCATACAGCTAGATGGAAAACGAGAAAAATAAAAGGGAACAGGAGAAAGATTTATACAAGAAAAAAAAAAGCCCAGAAAAAAGAACTCACTGAGTGGGATGTTGTTTCTCTTTTTGCAATTCTAGAAAATGAGTATTCAAAAATGTAACAGTGTGTAAAAATGGGAAAAAATATGTTCTATTATTTGAGTCTATAATGGTACAAAATTGATGAAATAACAAAGAAATAAAAGCCTCGTGCTGCTATCCATTAATTAAACTCATGGAAATGTAAATCACATTTATTATATAGTTAGAGAAAAATCAGAACTCTGTAAATGTGAGGCTTTTTCAAATCAAACATTAAATTCAAGGCCTAGCATTTAATAAGGGACTGCATATCAACGTCACCTTTCATGCTAGAGCTTTAGGTTAAAATTCTGCATCTTCTGTTGACATTTGACAAAGTTGTARCCATTTTGGTGAAATGTTAGGACAATAAAATGCATTACTGCAAAACTCAAAATGACTCTCAGCTACAACAACTCAGCATCTGTAAAGCTGACCAAGTTATGGTGATTTTTGTGACTAAAATTAGCAGCCATCTTGAGTTGCATTGACACCAAGAGTGTATTTCAGCTGAAGCTCAGCATCCAGTTATTACTTTCTGAGAGTTTCATTAAAATCTGTCCTTTGGTTGTTGGAATATGTTGCTAATGCTACAGAAAAAAACTGAGCGCACAGCTGAAATCATTATCGCCTTTAACCTTTAGCAGCGCCTGATATTAAAAATCGTTTTGTACTAAGCAGRTTTTAAAACTAAGTAAATAAAACCTTCACACCGACAGTGTTAACTAAAACAAAATGTCAAAGCGGTGTGAAAAACTCCCTACTTTCTCGTTCTTTCCACACAACGTATGCAATTAAGCAATCTGTTGGTGCTAATCAAACGCACTGGATTAACTCATCATCAGTAAATGTGAAGACGTCTGAAAGCAAAGGTTTGGGCAGCTTAACGCTTTTAGAGCATTCAGACATGCAATAACACGATGCCAAGTAGAAAAATCATCTTATTTCTTAGATAAAAAACAAGTGCCGTAAGTTGGTTTTTATCTTCCTTTTTTTTCTCCTAGGACAGAATCCAACAGCCGACAGAACAGCAGCATACAAAGACTTGCTGTAAAAGTAGAGACAAAACTGCAGCCTCTGTGAGTGTAATGTTTTTTCGAAGTTATAAAAATATGGTTTTAGGGGCCTGGTTTGATTTATGTTTTGGTTAGAGGTTGAAAAACTTTCTTAATCACTCTGGATCGGTCTAATCGCTGAAACAGTTTGGGTTAGAGTTATGGTCAAAGGACCAGGGAATGGATTCTGACAGTGCAGTGGTCTGATTGAAACTTAGAAACAAGCTGTTTTTGTGCGTGTGTGTTTGTGTGCACATTGGTGCTGTTGAATCTTTTGTGCAATTTATTAAATGTCTGGCTGATTATATTGGTGCGTTTTGGGGTTTTAATTGCTGCGCSGTAAGTTTGATATAGGCTGGGTGCACGCTTTATAGATTAAAGCTCCACTTATTCGCTCTTGTGTTAAATCTGTTACCTGATTTCTTCTGCTTTGGTTCCAGAGTAAAGCACTGAGTTTATTTTCACCTGCTGCCAAGAGCAATAATGGTTTTGATYATGTGTGTGTGTGCGTGTGTTTGCTGCACTGTTAGCAAAATATCTTCTGAAMCATTGAATGAATTATAATAAAACTTTCATTAAGCAGTAACTCATTCATATAYAACTGATTAATTCATGGAAACAATCCAACTCAATAGGGCTGCTACAGCCAACTRATCTTAGCACAAATAAGTATATTGTACAGATATTGAGCTAAACTTTAAAAATTGATGAGGTAGTAGCTCATGGTCATTCAAAACAGAAATTCCAAGCCCTTACAGATCTTTTGATACACTGAAATATTGCCTTAGAATTGTAACATAATGCTATTTTTCAAAGTTTTACCAAAATGGCTACATTTTTCAAAATAAGATGATTTTGGCAAAATGCATTCCTTCAAGGAATGTTTGGCCTTGATGACTTTTCAAYTGATTTCTAAAATCTACCATGAGTTCCGCATCCTGAATGAAAATATTTAAATAATACCAAACATACTGCCAGACATACCCCATGCTAAAACCATCCTGGAACACTAAAAATTGAGAGATCTTTATGAGAAAAAGTCTCCGTTCAGTCCAGAAATCAAGGCTTTTCACTTGCAACAAGTTGGTATTGATTTGTGAAGAGAAATCAAGTGAAGTGAAACCATGCATATGATAAAAAGATGCATTAGATTCCCTCCCTGTAGGGTCAAAGAGTCAGGTCTGTTCCTTCAGTATGTGATTTAACTGTATGAGCTGACAAACTCAGAAAAATCACATACAAATGAACTGAAATGAATCAATTTTAAAATAAAAGCCATCATATTATTTTTTAATCAACGTAGCCAACTGCAGGGAAGTGAAATGATTGATTTTCCAGCAGCAAAACAAACACACTCAAATATCACCGTGCAGMTGGACACCTGCCATTAACTGCAGGAGCTGCTGACATTATCTGCTAAAAAGAATTTTCAATCACATTTTCATTTATTTATTTTTTATTTCAACTCAACTTGGCCWATTTACACTTCTATTTTAAAATGAAATGTTGCACTTTTTTTATTTTCACAGCATTTATAGCACTCTGAATTTGATGATGACTCTGAAAAAGAATAATCTTAATTTAAAATGCAACGCAAATGCCTGATGTTTAATTAACAATAAATAATCAAACACAAATTGGGCTTACATAAAAATGCATTAGTTAATTACAGATAAATTAAAGGCCTAGCATTTCTTGAAAAAAATGCATATTGCCCAAAATTTAAACTAAGATCTCATATGTTTTTTGTCAAATCTCAATATTGACCTTAGCCTGGAAAAACCAGACCCTCGTCCGGTCTGGACTCTCGGCTATAGAGAAGTGGTTCTTGCTGGAGGCGTGGCCTCTGCTGAAGTTTAAAATGATTGGATCGGTTGGCCACAAGTGCCAGCTCCACTGTGAAGGAGGCTAAGCTAAGAAGCTAACCGGAAATCGTGTGCACTGTAAACAACCCTGCTGAGAGGAGAGAAGTACCGAGCTGAATGAGACAACTGTAAATGAGAGCTGCTGCTTTGTCAGACAAATTTATTTTAATTTGGAAGCCTTATCAACACAGACTGGCTTCATTCAAGTCCTTCGCTGCCGTATGCTAAACTAACCAGCAGACACTGAGCAGAAAATCGATGTCATTCAAAACTCCGCCTTCTGTTCTCTGATTGGCCCAGGTAAATCCCAGACAGAGCAGTGAAGTGAAACTAGAATTGAGTGGAACTGCGTAGGAAGGGAAGGGCCAGGCTAGTTAGTGCTTAGAGAATGTGTTGAGGATGAGTCTCAGTTAAAAACACATAAACCATAGCTTAATATTTGTGTATCTCAGTAAATTTTTGCCATTTTTCTGAGAGTTTCACTCCGGTTTGTTCATTAGATTTTCGTGTAGTTGAAGCCAATAATCCAAGTCTCTTAAAAAAGCTGTTCAGTAGTTTAACACTGAAGTTAGTTTGTGATGGTAGCTTTAGCCATTTTTAGATTTGCCAACTTTGCTGTGCAGTGGTGGCCATTTTAAAGATGGCTGACTCCAAAAGCTAATTAATTATGACCCCGGCATGCAAAACAGGGGTCATATTGTTTTGTACTGTTTATTTATTTATTTTTTCTGTGATTTTTGGTCAACCGTAGCACATAAACGGTTGCACCGATCAACATGAAATTTGTCAGGACTGTAGATGAGTCCGACCTACAC
>NW_013952549.1:860223-868518 GCF_001266775.1 Austrofundulus limnaeus
TAATAATATAATATTTACTGAGGAAAAATGGTGCCGTGTTCAATACTTATTTTACCCGCTGTAATTGTCCTTTCTGCTGTCTGAAAGGGCAGAAAGTGGAGACTAGAATCTGAATCCTTGTATACCCTTCTGTTTTTGTACTTGAGGATATTTTCATGAGACAGAAACAGTCAGAGACAGTCTGAGTAAATCTGACCAGGAGAAAAAAGAAAGTGATGAGCAAAGAGCATCAGCATTCATCGGGTTTCCCTGTGCAGCCTTGAGGTCACATTTACATTCTTATTAAAGTAGAGTCCTCCATCACCTGTGGGGCCTGCCATCCAAACAGGTAAAACATAAAGCTCTACAATATAGCAATCTATTCACCCAGCCATGGGGATGCATTGAACTCGGCTTGCCKTCGACTTTACCTTGCTGTCTACAAGCAGGTTCCGTATGCATCCCGTGTAGTGCTTGTGTTGCAGCTGAGGATATTCATATGAGATGTTCTCGTTGACTCCTCCGAGCTGCAGCACGTGACTTCCATTCAGGTACCTGAGAATGAAGAGCAACCGCAGAACGTGAGCTGAAGGGAAACGAAAACAACGACCATGTCACGTTCTCAAGGTTACAATTCAAAACGTAGCTTCACAATAAAAAACAAAAGAAACACAAACTGCAAGCAGATGGATTAAAGCACAAACACACACACTACACAAGCTGTCAACGTTAAAATTCATCGTTTCCTTCCGGTTTCACTGAGGCTGTCATGACTTTCTCTACCTCCAGCAAACAGATGTGACACCTTTTTTATTGTTCTGTTCCTCTTATTTTGAAATCATGGTGATAGGTAAATTGCATTTGTCAAAATCAATCAAACTCCAAAATGATTTGCTACAAAACTTTTACTATTTTTCCAAACTGCACACCCGATGTGATTACTCCTCCGTCAAGGCAAAAGTCACAGCAGAGCCTCAGTAAGACATTTTTCATGCTGTTTATTTGCTTGTCTGTCAGCCCAGATACCAAATTTTATTTAACCTATTATRAGAAGGAAAAATCCATCAAATGTATTTAATGGCACTAACTAATCCATCTTAAACTGAAGCAGAGTCAAGACAGCACAGGAAAATCTCTCCCAAAATGTCTTAAAATGTTTTACAAGTAACAGAAAACCTTCCACACATTGTTAGTGTGTGTACAACATTAACTTAATAATCTTTCAGCCTAATTGCGCAGCATAATAATGAGCTCAGATTGGCACACCAAGGCCATGGTGGCAGTAAACAAGCAGAAGCTGTAACCAAGCAAAAGCTGCTCAGAACAGACACAGTTAGAGATTAATTGGCGTTTTAAGGATTATATCTGAGAAATTCATTAACAGTTTTGTCCCCCCAGAGAGGACAGTCTGGCACACTGAAAGCCTGAAACATTTTCAGTCACCATCTGATTTCATTTTAATAAATAATACAGCCTGAATTTTTTTTATAAACGGCATTTTAGAAATGTCTTTCTGAACATGAACAGTGAGAATATGGAACAACCTTTAATGTTTTTTCATGCTGAGTGTTCATAAAGAAGCTACTTAAGATAAAAGGACCATGGGGATGTCCTGGTTTTGTGAAATATTTGAKTTTGATAGATGCTAAATTTAATTGTGACCACAAGAAATTAATGAGCGACTGCTTGATGCCACCAGATTTAAATGGTAGATCTAAAACACAACTTTCTCAGGTTCTTTCTTATTATTCTTCCTATTTTTTGTTATTATTATTTTTGCTAAAGTCAAGAATCTAAATCAAAATATCAGGCAAAATGTGTTTGAATTTATTGTACTGCTAATTGCATATAAATTAAAGGAATWGGATTCCTCATAAGGAAGTAAACTGCAATGCAATTAATTGGCAGAATTTTATCTTTCATTGTGTTTTAAGAAATGTTAGCAGTTCTGGTTAGTATATGTGATGGAACATTAGGGCTGCACTACAAGATTTTTTTATTTTATTAATAATTACAAGATTTAAGTCATAATACTATGAAAATAAAGTAAAAATACTTTGAGAATAAAGTAAAAATACTTTGAGAAAAAAGTAATATTATGAGAATAAAAACCAATTTAGAAAATGCGCCCACATTGGAAAAACTAGCAAGAGTAAACCTTTGATGCATATTACGTCATTGGTTGCCTTCCAAAAAACAAAAAAAACAAAAAACAAACAAAAAAAGGATGACAATAAAATAAAATAAAAAATGAGAATTAAATCATAATATTATGAGAATAAAGTTGTAATATTATGATAATAAAGACATAATACTAAGATAATAACATTGTAATAGTAAAAAATGTTATATTATGAGGAAAAATAAGTTGTAATATTATAAAAATAATACGAGAACTCCTAAACAAAAATAAATAATCTGTCTTACCGCTGCATTAAAATGAATAATGTTGAGCATCTTGTGAAGTTATACTTTGGTATCTCTTTTACAAACAAGAAACTACTTGATTTTTTAACACATCAACATCATATTATTATCAGTAGCAGGACACTGAACAATTGTGCAAATAATTATATGGATTCATATAATAAACTGAAGCAGTTTGGTATTAACGGCTGCATTGATGGATTCAGTTGTCATATTGTGGATGGAAGCATATTATAGTGAACCAAAGTATTCGTGGATTACTGCAGAAACACAGTGAGGCTCATARAGGCTGTCTGAAGCAGGTTTGAGTCCACCCGGAAAGTGTATACATATAACATGCTATGAATTTTTCTTATAATAATACACCTTTTTTTCTTGTTATTTCATGACTTTATTCTTGAAATATTACAAACTCGTAATAAAAAAAGCTTGACTTGTAATAAAAACCTAATAGTCTGTCATAAGCATCTGTTGCTACTGACCCAAATGAAAACCCAGAACTTTTATTTAAATTTAAATTACATATTTAACAGAAAAAGATTATTAAAAATCAAGCCTGACTCAGCATAATTGCTGTTTTACAGCAGGTTCCTGTTCTGCAGCACATAAAACACTCAGAAATACAGCATCACAATCACATCATTATACACCATAGACACAAAGACAAACAAGCACACCAAATTTCAGGAAGGCAGCATTTGCAAAATAAGACG
Source organism: Austrofundulus limnaeus (assembly GCF_001266775.1). Taxonomy (NCBI): domain Eukaryota; kingdom Metazoa; phylum Chordata; class Actinopteri; order Cyprinodontiformes; family Rivulidae; genus Austrofundulus; species Austrofundulus limnaeus. The sequence goes on from NW_013952549.1 coordinate 863,343, forward strand.
TCTAAATATGAGCACAACAAAAAGTGTCCAGCAGATGGCAGACAAGATTCTTYTTAAAGGGCTGTAGTTTTGAAATGGACTTTATGTTTTGAGGAATGTCATTCCATGCTTTAGTATAAACATAGAAGAAAGACCTCTGGCCGTAACAGTTTTTAAAAGTTGGTAATATCAGTTGTCCTTTTGTAACAGATCTAGTTGAATGACCACTTCCAGAATTTGATTTGGGCAGCAATGCACAGAGAGTTCCATAATTGGCACCTTGGAAGATCTGAAAATATAAATTAATACCACTACACAAAACATAATTCTGAAAAGTCAAGGCATCAGACAATGAAAGAACTGTGCAGTGATGAGTATGAATTTTGTAGGCCCTGTTGTAGAGCCTAACTATGGGTTCTAAGATTTCATTTGTTGTAAGAGACCAAACAGGCAAACAGTACGACATGGTTGAGAGTATAATGGCATGAAGATAGATATTTGAAACAGAAGATGTCAGATTGGATCTAATTTTTGAATAAACGTATAATTTCTGTTTCAACTTAGTGGTTAAGACTTGTACATAATCACAATAAGTCAAATGAGAATCCAAAGTAATTCCAAGATATTTGTAGGTAGTGACAATATCAAGGGGTTTGTTTAAAAAAGTGAGTTGATTTGTTATATTGAAATGTCTCCTGGGTGAGGAAAAATACATGCGCACAGTTTTTTTAACATTAATTGACAAAAGATTATCTTGAAGCCAACCATGAAATGTCTGAAGATCTGCTTGTAACTGACTATTAATAGATTCAATATTGAAAACAGACAAAAAAAGAACAGTATCATCAGCATACAATAAAATATTTGAATACTTCAATATTTTTGGAAGGTCATTTATGTATAATAGGAAAAGCAATGGCCCCAGTATGCTACCCTGCGGAACTCCCACGGAACAGGGCAGAGACCCGGACACAGAGCTTCCACCTACTTTTACGTTCACTGATTTTATCAATATAATTAGTGGTGAATAAAGCTCATTAAAATAAAAAATATATATATTTTTAATATATTTCTGTACAATTTTTTCCAGTCTTACCTGTCCCTGTTGGGTGTGACCCCTCTGATTTCGCAGGAYGAGCGGTCCTCGGTCATGGCCCATGTTTCCACACCTTCCGCCTCCATGACAATGGCACTGGAGCATCGATCCAGAGTGAAGCGCACTTCCTTTAAATTAGGGGAGAATGGAGAGAGGTCATCGCCGCTGCTTTCAGAGAAGAGTTAGAGTGTAGCTGACACTCTGTTGTGGAGGATTTATTCTAATCTGACATTTTCCCTGCACACAAGGTGAAGACGTAACAGATAAATATACTGCTCTCACTTTGCTGTTGCTCTTCACATCAAGGCGATGCCAGCGTCGGTCAGACACCCCGACATTTGTTAACTGGAGGACCAGGGTTCCAGAACCATGATTGATTTTAAGGCTAGGCATCCCACCAATCAGCTCTGTGAAAGATATTGATCAGAATTAACACAAACCACTGATCACCACTGCATTTGAGTACAAAGATTGCAAGTAAAGGTAAAAATCTTTTTTTTACACTATGGAACAAACAGAGAGAGAGAAAAAAAGAGCTTAACTTGCTGGCAAATATAAAATATAAAGGCAGAATCAATAGAAAACTGTGATGAAACGTGCTGCAAACCTAGAGAAGGGAGGAAAATACAGCTCTAAATATGCAGACTGAGAAGGAACAAAGCAAACTCTTAAAAATCTGTGAAATGTGGGCACTACAAGGAACAATAACAATGCTATATAACACAACTGGTTCACATTAGTTAAACAAATGGCACCAAAAAACATGCCTTTACAAAGTAAATATTTGTCAAATAGAAAATGAAATAAATCTATTTCTGTGTCAGCTTCACTTAAATAAAATATTTACTAACTTTTTACAAAATTGAAATGAGAAATCCCCAGGTTCGACTAAATAAAATGGTGTAGCTGTTTCCCTCTGTGCTTTATTTTTTTCCTGTGAAGTGGACCACAGAAGGTATTCAAGCATGTAAAATTCACACTTCAAATAGCGAAAAAAAAAAAAAAATACTCATTTCGAGAAAAACCGTGACCGGAAAGAACTTGAGATTGGTTCATCACTTTAACTGCAGTTGACACCGGTTATTGCTCCTTGCTGGTGTGACAAAACTGTTCAYGTCCAACAGGCTGAGGAAAAAGTAGAAACATTTACTTTGTTTATTTGTTAATTATTCGTACCAGGTCTTAACACAACAGCATGTGATGTAATGATTTTTTTAACGTTTTTTTCTGTGTTTGGGGAGATATTTTGGGGAGTCTGAAGTCACTTCCTCAAAACCCCAGAAAGAAAAACACAAAGTTGACACTTTTGTTTTGGCCCCTCAGGGTTTGAAAATGTCTCATTCAGTGAGCCATTCAGATTTGCAGGAGAGAAGCGTGTCACTTCTCCAACTATAAATACTTTACAAATCCAACCTCCTCACCTTTTCTCTACCCACATTCCACTTCAGCTAACGCTGCATTCACAACACCTCAGAAGTAGATAATCAAAACTTTCTCTTTGCTTTTCACCTGCTATTAACTGTGAGTTTTCACCGAATCTTTGTCAATGCTTTGTCTACGTTTTAAATCTGGATGAGACAAGCTTTATCTTTATTCCTTGATGAAGCCTGGAAATTCTAATTTCCTGCTTAACATAAAAAAATCTGGGTAAAAACTGAAAAAAACGGCAATTAAAATTTTTGCAAAGAAAAAAAATCTGAAGAAAAGCAGAAAAAAAAAGGAATTGGAATTTTGTTGTATTTTGACCAAAATATGCCAAAACATTAAAAAAATGGATAAAAAGGTCTCAGCAGGTGAAAGAAAGATGTCTTGAAAAAAATAAATAGGATTTGTATTTTTTCACTCTTGTTCTTCAAACTGAGATAATGTCCCACATTTTGACTATCTCAGCAAACATCCACGGCAGGACAAAGACTTCTGACAGATTTTGGCTTCCASAGAAGATTCTTATAATAGAGGTTGTGTTTAATGTCAAACTGTGCACCTGTGGATCAAGCCTTGGTCATCCTAACGTCTTTACAGCCTGGATTCACCCAGAGGAGGAAAAATGGGTGAACACACAAAAAGGCAATTTAAGCAGTGCGGATTTCAGCAAAAAAAATATTCCAAAAAAAAGCCACACAGGAGAGGRAAAACTGCTACAACTAATGTGTCGCTGTTAAAACTGCCACTGCCAAATAGATTTTAGAAGGAAGAAGCAGATAAAAACCTGCGTTTACCACACTGTGCTGTACTAACTTGTCATTTTCTAGTTTTGGAAATAGATTGAAAACAAATCGTAACATTAAAAAAACTAAATCCCTTCTCTTTGAGGTAGAAAAAAGTCAAGCAGACAATCAGGTTGTGTTTGGAGCTGGGTGAGTTAAAATAAAAAGACATTAAAAAATAATCTTTGTTCGAAAATTGTGTGATTAGGATGCTTTTGACAGGCTTTCCTTGTTTTTGTCCTACAACAAAATAAAATATTAGGCTGCTCTTCTTCTTAATGCTGCTTCTGTTAAGTGAGGTTTAATGTTTTTTGTCAGAAGTCACTGTTGGTTCAGATTCAGTTTTACAAACCTAGATCACGCTGTCATGTTCTTTTTATAGCGAAGAGACCCTGGTAATCTCTCAAATGAATCATGCTTTGCTCAGTTTTCTTTTTCTGATGTAGTGTCATAAACCTTTAACATTTAATATGGTAACTGAAGCTTGTAGAGTGTGAGATGCAGCTCTTTACACGGCAGCATTGCACAGTTTGACCTTGGCGTGCACCTGCATGGAGACCCACTCCTGGGAAAACTGGTACCTGTCTGGAATGTTCAAAAAACTTTTCTGCTGTAAAAATATTATTTGGAAATTAATTGTAAGTTTTCTCGGGTTGATAGAAAGCAAAAATATTGATATTAGGGGAAAAAAAACTCCAGCAGAACCTAACTCATGAGCTTCTACTGGCTGAGGTTAAAGGAAATTAAAATTTTAGTTGTTCATGAGATATTTTGCTAACACAGGAGAGGAAAAACTGCTACAACTAATGTATTGCTGTTAAAACTGTCGAAGTGACTGCCAGAGAGATTTTAGAAGGAAGAAACAGATAAATGGACAGAGGTGAATCCAAATCAATAAGAAAGTTTGGYAACATTTTAAACAAAAATCGAGTAATCTGTGGTCTCAGCTACAATGCCACCAAATTTTTGTAAAACATCTGTAGAATTGATTGAATTATAAGCCTTAGTGCATCGAAATGACTCTAAATTTAAAGCAGATGGAGATGTCCATTCAAAGAATACTTTCAGCAAGTTTCATTAAAATTCATTCGTGTTCATGAGACATTTTGCAAACAGAGACAGAACTGAATCCAAATCAAGAAACCTTGAYACAACTTTAAACAAAAATTTAACACAATCTATTGTCTCGGCTACCAGGCCACCAAATTTTAGCAAAATATCTGTAAAATTGATTAAGTTATARGCATTAATGAATCAAGTTCACTCTAAATTCAAGCAGTTGAAGATTTACTTCCAATAATTAGATTTGCCAAGTTTCATTAAAATTCCTCTAGTGGTTGATGAGATATTTTTGCTAAAAGACACATAAACACACAGACACAGGGAAAAAAAAACAAAAAAAAAACATTTGTCCTCATTTGCCTGTTGCAGGTGGTTGATAGAAAAGTTAACTAGTACTTGAAATTTTACCATTCATGTACACTCTGGCACTGAACAGGGTAAATTAAAGTCTACTGAGCACAGAATCAGTTTAAAAGTTTGACTGCTGTTCTACTGGTGAACTGGGGGGGCACATGAAAAATGATTACTTACAGTGTTAATCGTGAAACTGCTCAGTTGCTAAAGCATCACATTAAGTTCTGGCTGCATATCTCGGTTGAGCGAGTTGCTCATATGCCTCAGCAGTAAACAAAAACATAAAATTTACCTCATATTTGCTTGCTGATTAACTATTGCACAGTAATTAAACACACAAAATTAGGTTTTGGATTTTATATCCCGAATGCCTGCCCCGCCCTCCGCAACACTTTTAATTATTACCTCAGCCAAGGGAGGAGGTAATGTTTTCGGTCGCGTATGTCTGTCTGTCTGTGGACAAAGTTACTCAAAAACT
>NW_013952549.1:869666-875732 GCF_001266775.1 Austrofundulus limnaeus
CCCCCCACCCCCTCATTCAGGTCTGTTAACCAATAGATAACGCTAACGTTTTCTTAAACAACTATGTTTATTCAGTTTTTTAACGGCTAAWTTTTTTCTTTTTTCTAAAGCTGTTCCACTCCTTCTGTTGCATGTRRTTTATTGTGTGTTTAGTCATTGTAAAGCACTTGTACACAAACACACACATGACTAAATATGTCATAAATCACACACAAAACAAASACTCACACACAAACATAGGGCCTTGGCAGAGCTTCGCGCTCTCCCAGTGCTTCTAGTTCAGACTGTTTCTTTTACCTATTGCTATGTAGTCTTCTGTATCCCACGCTAAAAGAGTGGCCAAGGGGCCCGCGTAGAGCAGTAGTCCATCATCTTCCTCTGTCATAAACTCCAGTGAAAGATGGCTATCAAAGCATGGCCTTATGGGAGGAAACCAGGCATAGCCGTTGCCAAGGAAACTAAGTCTCGTCTGCTGACAATCTGGCCCCTCGAGCTGTGGGGGGCAGCGGCACCTGTAGCACAAAAAAGGATAAAAAAAAGTGTAAAAAAATCAGGACAAAACAAGGGGAAAGAAACAATCAGTGTCATTCAGTTTTGAGCTGGGAGAAATCTTCCCTTTGTGAAGTGGTTGTCGTACGTGACAGCCCTGTTGATTCACACAGGCAGAGAGGTGCGACTGTTTGAACACGCCGCGTGTCAACACACAGCAAGACGAACACTTTTTTATCTACCAATTGTTTGCATTAGCGCCGACGTCCTGAATATTCACTTCTACGTTAAATCAATTAGCTATGAACACAAGATTACTCGGGTCTATTTTTTTTTTTATCTATCACAGCTGTCGGAGCTGAACTCCCCAGAGAYGGTCCGTGCTCGGCGCGTCACGTTACTTTTGTTAGGAGATAATTAAATCTATTTCTCTCACTTTTCTATGTGTCAAGCCATCACTGATTTTCAAGACTTTTTTTTTGTTATGATCCGCCACTGCCCCTTTCTCCGTTTTAAGGCGTTACTCACTTTGCAAGATCGCCTCCTTTTGTACTTATCTACTTTAATTAGGGCTTCTGTGTTAAGGATCACTGCTCGTGCACAAACTGCAAAATAAATGTTATTCAGGAGACTTTTCAATCTGTTTGTGTGGGAGACTGTAATAGTAAATCTTAATAAGCATAGAAACACATTATTTATATTTAAAAAAACATACATTTAGTGATGAAAAACAACGCTTTCGATCATTGTGATGGGCAGGATTGAAGGGACAGGTTGTTCTCAGCCTCTCCACTACAGGCATGTGAGACAAGCTGGTTTTGCTGATAATGTCAAAGCCATCTATTTTCATGCAGTGTCTAAAGAAGGCTCTGTGTTCCAAGGCTGGAAGGGTCCGCTTCTCCAATCGTAGTTCATTGTGCAAAGGGGCAACATACATCAGGAATACTGATTTATATGCTGGGAAAAAAGAAAAAAACCGACTGTGGCAGAGTGTATTGCCTGATGCATACATATGCACATGCGAACAACGGCACCAGACTCCTTCGCCGCTCTTTCATGTGACTTGAGAGAGAAATGGAAGTCCAAATTGCAAAGGGCAGCGCCTGTTTTTCTCACTTTTCACTGATAATATCTGATTAGCTCCTTTCTGAGGTTCTCCCATTAAGCTCCTACAGCAAAATTAGATTCTTTCTGCCTACAACGCATTCATACGAGTGCATGTATAGCATATTTAATGACATACGAGTTTCTTTGAGCTTTAAACTGCACAGASACTTTTAAAAAATAAAATACAATGAAATAAACAGCTTGTTATGTGCCGTCTCTGGACATCAGGCCTTGCACGAACGTGCATATTTGTAGAAACGGCATTAAAGAATAGTTTAAGAAGCTGTGAGCATACGGTAGAGGGAAGTAGATTTAAATAATCCTTTTGCCCTATATTTATTTAATCTGGATATTAGTGTGTGCATGAAAATGAAATGCATGCATTTCTTTCTGCAAAGGACTCCCACAGAGAGTCGTTTAAAACTTGAAGGTTAGGACTTGTGTATTGACCAGAGGTATGTATAAATGTTTAAGGAGCCTATTAAAGGCATGTAGCAACAGAAATATTAACATCTACTGAGGAGTTTTGCAAAATACAGCAAAAACTCTGGACAAAATATTTGAAGGACTCAGTTTTTTTAATGATTCAAAAAACTTCCATTCATGACAAATGGATTAGAGCCTTTAGAAAAGTCAGATATTTTATATTTTCAGCTTACAACAATAAAGATTTTTTTCTCTCTTCTTCTCAGAGACACAATTTGTAATCACTCTTACAGTGGTTCTTCAAGTACTAGAAAAAAGCCCGCAGCCCACCAGGAACCTGATTTCTCTTCCCCTCTTAAAAGAATCAATTTCACCTGAAGTCCAGCTGCAGACGTGCCTCTCACCTGTATCCATTCTGTGTGTCGATGCATGTCCCCCCATTACGGCAAGGGTTGCTGGGGTAGGAGGAGCAGGGTCGGTGGGTCATTTCTCTGGCAGCACAGCCGCACACAGCCGAAGATGTCACTTTCACCGAGACCAGGGACAGAGGGCCGGAGTCTATCAAGGTGGGAGAGTCACCGATGCCTAGCTGTGTGTAGCAGCCGCCGGATGTCTTGCAATCTGCATGCACGCACTCRTCTACCTGCACCTGGCTCACACTCGCATGGAGAAGCAGCTGCAGCTGCAAAATCAAAAAAAAAAAAGGGGGGGAGTACAATCATTCCTGGAGATGATCACGGGAATTTGCAGCTCCTGTTTCAGTGCCAGGTAGAGGACAGAGAAACTGCRTTAAAGGAGCAAAATGCAGTCACAGGAAATTCAACAGAGACAAGGCATTCTGTGTAAAACAGCGAGACAATTACATTTATGTGGATTGAAAAGAATGGAAGAAAGAAAGCGAGTTACAGATGAAGGACAGACGCTGACAATTATTGAATAGAACACAAACAGACATGACAGGGTCGGGCAATAAACTGACAGAAAATTGGTGTAAGAATAAAAGGCCAGATAAAAAGCCCTGTTATCTTTTTCCCACTAGCTCACAGGTTTATCACTTGATGTATGAACACTGATCTCTATCGCTYTGACAGGATGGTATACATACCTCCTTTTTATGTGCCGCCAGGACACCATGCAGTTTCTCTGGCCCCAAGTAGCCATTATCAGTTAGCACATAGAAATAGACGTCTACGGTTTTCTCCTCTCTGTCGGCTAGACCGAAGATGTTGATACTTCCTGGTCTGACAGACAGGGATTCAGACAGGAAGTCCCAAAAAGCCTCCAGCCGACTCTTCCCTTCATCGCTGGAGTCGATAATCTCTCTCGCTGTAATGCCTTGGGGAGACAAAAAGATTGGAGGCTCACGACATAAGAACTCGTCAACGACAACTGTGGAGTTGATCAAAGTCCGTGAAGTTCCTGATTCCATTAGCACAAGAGGTAGCCTAACATCTCCCTCTATTGATTCGCTTCCTCCCAGAGTCGRCAGGAGGTGAACGAGTCTGCACACGGCCCAGTAAGAACTGCTGGTTTCCTCACCGACAGGAAGTTACCGTCTTGRCAAACTGTCTTTTACAAAATATTTTAACGACAGGAAAATCAATCACATTCGGGGTGCAACCTCCCAGTAATATCAGGAAAATGTGAGCAGTCATCTTTAATCTATGAAATATGATAACAACTCAGAGTCAGAGGCATCCATAACAGCCTTTGACTCCGTTCACAGAATGGCTTTTTAAATGTCAAGGACTTTACCTGACACTTCTAAATTGACCTTTATAACTCCGATTTGATCTTAGAGACTGTCAGAGAAATGAATACGCTAACATAAACTTCAGCGTGTGGAAGAATACTGGGAAGGAAAAGAAGGAGAAGACTGTTCTGAACAAGCATTTTGAATGGCTGCTTTACAATGCTCAGAAATGTTAAACAATGCCTGTACGAAAAAGAAAAATCTCCTGACAGCCTGTTATTTAAGTGTTAACTAGATTGACAACTTGATAATCATTAAATGAAAAGTAGCAATTTATTCATGTGTGTGAAAGATGCTGTCATTTTCAACATCAGTGTCAAAACAGGATTTACCGGAGTCAACAAAAAAAAGCCGGCTTTCTTTTGTTATCTGAAAGATGAATGCTTTTCTATTCATTTCACTCCTTTGCTAACACTTGGATCATGCAGCAAGAAAAGAGCTGAAATGAAACACAGCTTCCATCCACCTGCTGAGCTTTAGCCACCGAGGGGATTCAAAATTAACACCGGATTCGTGCAATCAGGTGAGCCGGTGTTTCCGCAAACGTTACCTGTCAAACGCAGCGAGGCCGACGACAGGACGGCCTTTTCATCCAACTCCCTGACGTGAACCCTGACTCCGGAGGTCACATCGGGCCACACCCCATCAGACACGCCCACTCTCAGCCAGTAGCTGCCAGCTGGCGTGTTCTGCTGAAGGTACAGAACTCCTGAGCTCCGGTTCAGACTGAAATACCTGCGAGAGGCAGAGGCGACATCAGGCATGAGAATACCATTTCAGAATACCATTTTTGTTTATTTATAGGTTTGTCTCTGAGCTTGTTGGCAGAAACACAAAATTTAATATTGTGGTCAATCATACTTGGATTTACTCCAGCAAACACCGATTCTAAACCAATTTAAACACAATAACAAAAGAGCAGACAAACAAAAATGACCAAGATGAGAAAAAAAGAGGGAAAGAAAACATTTGGCTCCAAAAGCTTCTGAAAGAGATTAATAGTTGTCATGGAAACTGTCAGAATTTGCTGTATGAATATAACAAATATGCAATTGGTATTTCTAATCTGATTTAGAAAATGTGAATACTGAACAGCTGCACAAGGTCTCTGATGTAGTCGGAGTGTGATCGAATAGGCTGTTTTATCTCTGGAATGCCACGCAGGCCAGTGGAGATTTCTTAGTTTGATTGAATTTGATTGTAGTTTGCGGAATGATAATCACCGAAGATGACAGTGATTAAAATCTTAATGGAAACTGTGGGATATATATCAGTGGCCAGGGAACTGCATTTCCAGAAAAATACAGATTATGCATATTTAAAAACCCAGTGATGTCATTCAAAGAGGTCTTGCTGGAGAACTAACTAAGGACAAATACTTTGTTACTGTACTTAAAGGAGACATATCATGCTAAATGCACTTTATTTGCATTTATAAACTATTTTTTGTGCAATTATAATGTCTAGGAGTGTAGAAAAATTTAATTTATTTTGTCCAGTTACTGCAAAGATATTTTTATATTATTTTATGGGTCAGATTTTTCAGTTTGTTCAAAACCTGCTGTTGCTTATTTCGTTTCATTGTTTATTTCGTCACACTTTTTTCTTCGGAACTACCATTTATGGTGATGTATTTCCAGCCCACTGGATTTCATAGTCGGCCATTTTTTTCCTCGCTGTGTGATTTTGTAGTTCATAGCATCATGCCGAAAATGCACGTTCAGAAGTCAAAATGTTCGGTTCTGGGGTGTGTAAACCCACACTATTATCTACATAGATTACCAGCATCAGAGCTTCTTCAAAGTGCCTGGTTAAGTTTTATTTTTCAAGAAAATGGACCCACAACAGGGCGGAAAGTGCTTGCGGACAACACAGGATGAATGTTACAACAACAAGGGTGAGTTATGAACTGTAAATGTGTTTTAACTGTCTAATTTAGCTGTTTCTATCCTCTGTGTTGGAATACGAGGGAAGAAAGAACAGCTGTGTTTGTTTCTTTACCGAACGGGTGCTCAGCACCATGTTTTACTTTCACTTTCGCCCCGTACTGCAATCAGCATGTCCGCATTGTTTTTCTTTTTAAAAATGCTGGAGCGTTTCAAACTGTGATCTAAAGTTAACGTCAGCTGTTTTAAATGCATTTTTTGCCTGGTGTTAAAAATGGGAGCAGCAGAATGAGGCAGAGAAGCTGTGAGTGCTGTGTGTGTGAAGTCCTCATTAGGATGGCAAGATGGATGGTAAATGGTAAATGGTACTGAACTTATAGAGCGCTTTTCAAGTCCCTCCAGACC
>NW_013952549.1:875886-877577 GCF_001266775.1 Austrofundulus limnaeus
ATTTAGGCGTGTTGCTGTTTTGGCATCACAAAAGCTGGGAACATATTATGTAACAAAATATATTAATCTTATTAATATACAAATAAAAACAGAATATTTAGCACTAGATAAAATAAGTAATGAATTTATTTATTTATTTTAATTTAAAGAAAGGGCTGAAAGGAGAACTCCTGTGTTGCTGTTTTTGCATCACAAAAGCTGGGAACATAGTCATTTTATGTAACAAAATATATTAATCTTATGAATATACAAGTAAAAACAGAATATTTAGCACTAGATGAAATAAGTAACGAATTTATTTATTTATTTTAATTTAAAGAAAGGGCTGAAAGAAGAAATCCTGTGTGGCAGCACTTTATACAGCCTCATCAGACAAGGCTTAGTTAATAAATGTTTTTTTAGTTTGTTTTGTGTTAAATTAAGACTTGTGTAACATTTGTTATCATTCTTATTTTTATCATGTTAATGGAGGGAGGAAGAAAAAGTAGTATCGGMTTCAAGAATCGGCCAAAAAATATCGGCTGCAGTGTTGTTTTAGTCACTGTGTTTATGTTGTTTTTTTTCGTTATTCAAAATACTGTGTGTTAGATGAGTTTTAATGGTGCAACTTCAAACTAACATGTAATATTCTTTTATGCTATTTTAACCAGACTGTACCTGGCTGCAATGCATTTCAAAGAAAATGCACATCTGCAGGCATCTACCTCATCTGGAGAGCCCATGTAGATTATTCTTTCCCAAGTTAAAGAAGGGAGAAGGCCCAGCAAAGCCGATCAGAACTCCTGAAACCCTAAGTAAGTCTTGCCACATTAGTCACTTTTAGTATGCCAACTTGATTTCAATAAATCAAAATCACCCATACTTTAATTATATCTCCCTTATTCAAAGTCATGTCACAAGGGCATGTGATGTGTGAAAGTGTTGAATGAGAAATTTTTTCCTCACAATGTTAAACAAAAATTACAAAAAATAAGTGACACTTTACTGTTTCTACTATGCAAAGACTGTGTACATTTTAATGTTGTTGATGTTTTCCAGACTGCCCTGTGGATTCATCTCCAGTTGTCCCAGACAAGGCCAGCATTTCCACACCACCTCCTGATGCACGTGTCTTCACTACACGTMCTGATGTCTCATCTTCACACCACCCTCTGCACCACATCTGAACTCAGTCCACACCCAGTKTGAGRACCCTTCACAACAGGATCACAYATACTTCCACACATCTCGCAGAAAGGACGTGCAGGACAAGATGACTCAGTGTGATGATGTTGCATATTTGTGACCCATCATGTCAAAATGAGGAACAAGTCGAATTTGGTCAAAATGACCTAATTACATTTTAAGATTCTTGGCTTTAAAAACCACATTTTGATACCTGGATCATTCTGATATCGTAATTAAATCCATATATATGACGTAATTGGTCTTGTTGCTTACAATAATACATAAATATTTGGTCTGAATCCAAATTTGATGTAATTTTACTGAGGAATTTTTGATGTCCTTTTAAAGAGGAAACCTCAAATTTTATTTGAAGATTGAGATTTCCCAGCTAAAAAGAAATAAAACTTAGCTAGCTCACAGGGAAAATCTTTAAATTTTAAGGCGTTTTTCCTCAAAATCATTTTTTTTGTTGCTACTGCTCAAAATAGTGCTTCCTAATTTTGTTTTATGATTATATTTCAGAC
>NW_013952549.1:879321-881282 GCF_001266775.1 Austrofundulus limnaeus
TATATGTACTTTACTTGAGTAAATATTTTTCAGACTACTTTTACTTCTACTTCTTACATTTTCACACAATTATCTGTACTTTCTACGTACATTTTTTTAAAAAGACAAGTAGAAAGTCATCATTTTTATTTCATTTTTGCTTGTTTTCATTCCAGCTTGTTATTGTAAAAAATAAATACTATCCATATAAACTGTGCCTCCTAGATGGAGTGAATTTAATTGTGCTTGAATGAGAAGAATAAATATATTAAATTCTGATACTGTATTAGTTTGTACACAAACAAATCATGTCACGCTCCAGCAGGACATTCAGTAATCATTAAAATAAAAGGACTGTACTTAAGAAGTATTTGTATTTCATGAATTATATTATTGCATTTGGCCGCAGCCTTGACATATGTGTATAAACTGAAACAGCTAGACTAGTGCATCCTAAATTTAATATCAATTAATTATTTTAATACAACAGTCATTTCTATATTTTTTGGGGAGGTCACCTCCTAATAAATGTCATTACAGAAAATCTAAATGCTCATTTTGAATCAATACTTTTACTTTTAATACTTAAGTACAAAAAATTTCAGCTACTTTAAGACTTTTACACATGTAATATTCCTAAAGGAGAGTTTAACTTTTACCAAAGTAAATTTTTGGTAAGATACCTGTACTTTTACTCAAGTATGACTTTGTGGTGCTTTATACAGCACTGACTATAAGCTCAATGCTGAGCTTTTTTATACAGAAAAAACATGCATGCATTTAGCAGGAATCTCTTACTTGGCTGCACTCGTCTCCAGACTGTAGGTCTTGTTGTCCCAGTCATCTGGATCTGGGGCATACACCTTCCCTAGTGCTGCATTTCCTATCCTTCCTGTTCAAGGTAAACACACACACACATTGATTCAGTCTGGACAGAATCTGCTGATGCCAACACTTATCTTTTTCGTCCCTCCCTTCTCCTTATCTTGCATTCTTGTGTTCTGTTCTACTTATTATGCTCATAACTGTGGAGTCCCACTGCTGGAATGAATAGACTCTTGGTGCTCCACTTCAGAGAGCGTGGGGCTTAAGGAAGCGAGGCTATCTCACTATGGATTATGTTATTATCGACCTGCAGTGCCAGAGCACTGCAGCTGGGTAAACAATGGCAGCCTTGAATGAGTCATGGCACTCTTGTTTCCAGCAATTACCAAAACTGCCATGCAGCTCTGCGTAGGATCAAAACACTAACAAGCCAATACAACTAACCAACTCACCTGGAGGATAAATCAGACAAGAAAAAAGAATGATCCTGTAATAAAATGATGTTCTTATGAGCTTCAGGCACATGGAGGGAAAAAAATGTGCTAAAGGGCTTGAGAGGGAATTTGGCATTACCATAACAAAACACACTGTAAAAACTGTCCATCTTACCAAGTTTTAAAGGGGCAATATCATGTRAATTCAACTTTTTTGAGTTTTATATCATGTTATAATGTTAAACTCTCATAAAAAAACATGCCCAAAGCCTTGCTCTGACTCATTCATGCATGTTTGAGAAATCCTGCAGCATTTTTAGGAAGCCATGCTGAGGTGCAAAACGACAGGTGGGGACCAGAAATGACTTTGGGGGCCAGAAATGCCCCTGGGACGTGTCTTTAAGCCGAACTTCCTCATGGCAGAGCACCCCCTTCCCCCCACCCCACCCATGACTCCTGCAGGCTCTCCGGTGAAAGTGAAAGTGAAGCTTAACCTGTCTGCTGAGCTCTATACATTAGTTCTCACTCAGTGAAGCTCGTTTCAGATTAAAAATACCTTTGAGTAAATGTATTTTCAGATGCCAAGTAAACTGCATCATGGCAGACCCCCCGCGAGTGCGAACCCCCCGCCCACCGAAATGGGCGAGACAGAAGCAGAAGGTAGTTCTTAAAGAGACAGAGGCCAATTTCAAGGCGTTTATAAGAGGAAGTGATGAGAAGATA
>NW_013952549.1:881516-901034 GCF_001266775.1 Austrofundulus limnaeus
GGCTTATCCGCTATCAGGTCGGGGGGCAGCAGCAGAGAGATCCAGACTTCGCTCTCCCCAGCGACACTTTCCAGCTCGTCCTGGGGGACTCCGAGATGTTCCCAGGCCAGAGGGGATACACAACCCTTCCAGCGAGTCCTGGGTTTTCTCCAAAGTGCCAGACATATTTTGAAAACAGTTTAAAATGCTTATTTCAAACCCGCATCTGAGACCACCTGCGACAGATCGCGCGGCGGGGGGGTTACGGTGCGCAACGGTGTATCTTCTGAATAAAAGAAAATGATTTAACACAGTTGTTTATACTTTTAGCAGCTCTTTTTATTCCACAGCTGACCTGCTAAAAATTACAGATTTCCTTTTCTGGATCTCTGACAGACGGACTTCAATCTCTGAACTCGTGAAGTTTTTTTTTTAAAGAAAATTTGACACAAATTAAGTCAAAAATTTCTGCCACAATTTTACTTGGTAAGATTCTTGAAATAATAAAAAATGAGTCTAATCAAGTATTTCAAGAATCTTACCAAGTAAAAATTTCTTACTCCATTGGCAGAAATTTTTGAATTAATTTGAGTAAAATTTTCAGACTAACAAGACAAATAATCTTACACATTCTGAAAACAAGATTATTATTCTTACACAATCAGTTCTTGTTTAGTAAATCAGTCTCAAAACAAGATCAAAAAGACTTTTTGGCTGATATAAGGTTTTAAAACTTGGTTAGGTGGACATTTTTTGCAGTGCACAGAGTGTAAACATAAGAGAGAAATTATGAATTTAAAACTACACTGAGTAGATACAGCACTGATAACGTTTCCCTTCAGCTGTAGCCTAAGTTTCCTTCTCTTCAGTCAAGCTCTGCCTGCAGTGCAAAGCTCTGTGACAAAAAAAAGGAGCAAGGAATGACAAATGGGTAAGCAAGCAAACTCACCCTTGTGGCTATGAACATAGACATCTTTCTCTCCTGCCTGATGGGCGTTATCATTATGATCGCCAATAGTGATGGTGAGAGTGTTTGTTGCCGTTATCGGCGGAGCGCCGCTGTCAATCATTATTACTGGCAAGTGAAACTCGCTCTGCCTTTCCCTGTCGAACCTGCGCAGGGTGGTGAGYGTGCCAGAGCCGTTCCCGTGATCCTGCAGGTGGAAGTCGGCGGAGAAAGCCGACGGCAGAGACAGAGCAAAAGGAGGCCCGTGCTCTGGAGAGTCTCTGTCCACAACGTGGAGCAGAGTGGAGCTCCTGTTCAGCCAGACCACTTGAGGTGCGGGGCCGTTCTCCCACAGCACAGGCCTGTAGACCGCCTCCAGCTCGGGGCTGTTATCATTCATGTCTAGCAGSGGCAAGTGGACCGTGACGCTGCCAGTCAGCGGTGGTGTGCCGCGGTCTGTCGCCATGACAACCAGCTCGTAGCCCGCCACCGTCTCCCTATCCAGTGGCTTGGTGACGGTGACGACACCGGCACGGCTGACGGTRAAATGTCCAAAAGGGTCCGAGTTAGAAAGGATGCTGTACAACAGGTCCCCGTTCAGGCCCGAGTCAGCGTCCGTTGCTTCCACCTGAACGATGCTGGTTCCTACAGTTACGTCCTCGGGCACAGGGGGGAGCAGGTGAGAGCTCGGGGTGAACASGGGGGCGTTATCGTTTTCATCCTCCACCAGAATCAAACAGTGAATAACACTGGAAAAATCAGAGTCTTCCACCATGACGGTGAGGTTAAACCGTCGCTCCTCGGGCTGCTCAAAGTCCAGCTTCTTCTTCAGCCTCAAAGTGCCTTTTTGCTCCATTCTGCTGCTGACCATGTAGAACCGCTGCTCCGGATCCCCCGCYACCACGCTGAACGCCAGCTGCCCGTACGTGCCATCGTCAGGATCCACAGCACTCAGCTCCAGTAGAGGAGCATCCTCGCGCATGCTCTCAGGAACACGAGCGCTGCACCAGTCCTCTTTAAATTTCGGTACGTGGTCGTTGATGTCCGTTACCACAACAGTGACGGTGGCCGTGCCTACCATGCCGCCACCGTCCCTGGCTTCTACCACCACCTGGTGGCTGTCGGCGAGCTCCCGGTCCAAACCTTCCGCCGACACCGATACGGTGCCRGTGCTGGAGTCGATCGCGAAAAGCTCCGCGCTGTTCAAATTGCGCGCATTCTCTGTAATCCGGTACGTGAGGATGGCGTTTTGACCTACAGCTGCGTCGTCGAGATCGACCGCTGTCATTTCCACAACAATCGTTCCGGGGGGCGAGTTCTCGGCCACGTTACTGTGGCAGTTATCAGGCGCGCACAAGAAGGTCGGGGCGTTGTCGTTGATGTCCCACACGTTGATAATAACGTCCGTAAAGCCAGTGAGTCCCTCGCCTTCTTCGTCCGTCGCCATTACGACGAATCGCCAAACGGCGCGGTCTTCTCGGTCCATGGTGCGCTGGGCGTACATCTCCCCCGTGATGTCGTTGATCATGAAATGCGTCTCCGCCCCTTGGCCGTGGATGGAGTAACGTATGGCGCCCTGGTCCGCATCTTTGTCCGGGTCGGTGGCCGTCACCTGGACAGAAAAGGACCAGACTCTGAGAAAACTGCAAATAATGCTTATTCGCTCTTTTCAACCTATGTGCAAGTTGCTTTGGACATCCCATTTAAGTTTTTTCACTTCTTCTGACCAGCCTAATTAAAGCGCTGAGCTCTGATCAGACATGTTTTCATGCGTCTGGTCTGAGAGTGGATGTGGCAGACTTAATGCAGAGTCTCTCCCCACACACACAAGGTTCTTCCTTGCTGCCGCTGTAACTTAAAACGAATTAAATTATACGTCAAGCTAGGGTAAAACACCAACAGCAGATAAACTGAAATAACACGCCAGAAAAGGAAATTGTAATAATTACTCAGCTGCCACATAAACCTACACTGAGAGCAAAGTTTAGAAGGGTGCTCATTAGAAAAAGGGACGATAATTGCAAATATATGGATTATTCTAATTACGGAAAACTACACAGTGTAAACAATTTTGCGCAAAGCCTCTCGGCCTCTCACCTGTAACACAAACACAGGTGATCCATCAAGCTCCTCTGTGACTGATCCGTAGTACTCGCTCAGGGAGAACACAGGTGCCTCGTCATTCTTATTAACAACGTTGACAACAACAGCAGCGTAGTCCTCCCACTTGCCGTCGGARGCTAGAACCAGGAGCTTGTACCTTTTTTGCTTCTCATAGTCCAGCGACTGTGCAATAAAGATTGTTCCCACTTCCGGTTCAATGTCAAAAGCGCCGCCTTTGTTGCCAGACGTTATCTGGTAACGCAGCTTGGCATTGGCACCTGTGGAAACAATTGAAAGCGCATAATTTGAAATGCTTGTAACAAAACATTCAGAAAACACTTACATCTGYAGTAAGTTGCTGTTTACATTTTTTACATTATTAATTTTCTCTCGGTCAGTGTGCTAAAAAGTGTTTTACCTTTTCTAATCTGTAYGTTGTAGCACTCCTGCAAACACAGAAGGGTACAACCACTCGGGTATTACACCTCATTTCCTCCAGGACTTGAGAAGTAGTAGATTTCCACRTAACTCTTTCTTGTTTTGATTACTTCATTAAATTGAAACTTTGTCTCCTCAGCTTTAATCAGATACTAATTAAAGAAAGAGTGCTGAAAAAGTAATGAGTGGAAGGCAGCATAATGCACTGATAGTGCCCTGTAGGGAATTATGTTGAGGCTTGGGTGAGGTTGGGGGATGTAGGTTAGTTAAAAAGGAAGATGTKAACTTGTCTGCTGTGACTCTATGGAGACCATCCAATCTGATGTTATAAYATTGGAATGGATCAGATAATCTTCTGGAATGCATAGTCTATGCATTCAATCATCCTGTTGGGTTAAAGTAGCTACAATCCCATGTTAATACACTAATCTGTAGTATTAACACAGCCCTTAACGGCAAAGTGCTCCCAGTGTCCCACAGGGCGCTGGCATGTTTACAGCAGTCAGACCTTGGGTGGAGTTTCTCAACAAGACAGATTGAGCATGGCTCTCTTTTTTGGCACAAGAGCAAACAGTATTGTAACTCTAATGTTGGGGGCTGGTGTTCTTCCACAGCTATTTATCATTAGTGCCATGGCCCAAGCCTAAGCTGCACCCCCGCTCTCCATAAACGCTTGATTAACGGACCCAAACATTCCCGATGAAAGGATCTTAGGCTGCAGTCTGGAGGATGAGCAAMTGCTTTATTGCTTAAATCCCACCCACCTACTGTGTGGGAGCATGTCACTCTTTTTGGAACATATGTGCTGCAGTGCATTACCAAGCACTTAAACGACCACTAAATCTAGTACACCGCTTGATTTCAGCAACATGGTTTTCTCAGAGCACAGGCCAGATTGGAAAAGTCTTGCCCCARGGTGGCTTTTTGCACACTGCTACAAAATGAAGACCCATCCTGCAAAAGTGTTTTCTCTTTGGCAGTCAACTCACTGAAACACAGCCAGAATTAGCTTATTTCAATWAAAAAAACAAAAACAAAGAGAGTCGCTAAATATAAAATATATCTGCAAATCTTTCTAAAACTTCACAACGACTTTCATGTTGGCAACGTCGTCTTTTTGTTCTAGGGAACCACATCAGTAAAGTTTTGCTGGAAAACCATCAGTCTGGCTTCATCGAGCTTACCTTCATCCTCATCATTAGCACTAACGGTAACAATGGCCAAGCCCACATCTGCATTCTCATCGACATGGACTTCATACAGTCGCTGAGCAAAGACAGGCTTGTTGTCGTTGACGTCGCTGATGAAAACCCTCACATATGCTGTGTCTGCAAGAATGACAGAATAGCAGATCATACAGAATTTGCTCATTAACACACAGGAATACTGTATCTGTACGCCTGCTATTCACTTCACCACAATTAACTTCTGCTAAAATGGAAACAGACATTTAACTTAACACAATTAGGTTTGTCATTATGCTAAGTTATATGTAACGACATTTTAATATAAACAACTGTCTTGTCAGGGGTGACAAATAAACAAAATTAGAGCTAAATAAACCTCTTCGGCTGCATATATTTCTGCAGTGAAAAGATACAGAACCTTTCCGCTGGGAAGATTAAAAATTCATAGGATGACAAGTGTTTGTGTCTTATCTGGGCCCTCTTCAKTACAACTTTTATTTCTTTAGTTAGAAAGAGTAAATTATCTACTCCGAGAGCACATTGGTGACAYGTTAATTTGGAGCCGAGGCAGTAAGAGATGATGATGGTAGAATGTGGCCCTTTTTTTTTCTTAACTTGRTTTTTTTCTTCATTTCTCTCCTCCTTTTGTTGTTTCCCAAGGGTGACAGAGAGAGACAGGTAATGTTTGCAGTGCAGATGAGCCCTTCTGGATGTGGAAGATATGTATACACAGCTAAGACTCATTGTAAATGCTAAGCAGCCCTGGCAACCCTGGAGAGAAGGCTTTACTGCTCCAAAACATCACCTGCTACACCTAATACCAGCTTCCCAAATACAGCCAAAAGACCTACTTCTGAATACAAATGTCATATTACATCACGCYACACACAGACCGGGATTTTTCTTTTTGACTGCCAAAATGTCATYCGCAGTACTGTAAACAAACAGAGTCTGAACAGGTTAAATATTGATCAGTAGAAATTAAAGCTGGTACAAAATGGGGACTGCAACATGAAATTCGGAGAATGCCAACAACCCTCTGAGCTGTTTCCACGTGTAAAAGTGTTAGTCTGTTTGGTCATAGCAGTGGRATAAATCGAATTAGGATTCCCTTTTTCAAAGCCAATCCCAAGGTGTGAATGTAATGCAATCTATTTAAAACTCAAGGCACAGAGGCAGCACTCCTCACAGTCCAGAGTTATAGTATTTTAGCATTTCCCTCCGTAGGGACTTTTGGCAATGAAGTTGTTTGATATGAATGAACATTACACCAAAGCAGAGGTCAGCTGAAAGTGATTCTGCTAACTCATTTGAATAAAGCAGATAAGGATCTCCTGAATTTTAATCACTGAGAATCTTTTTATTTAGTTATCTGTCTGTCTTTGTTTCTTTTTGTTGGTTGATTAGTCATAATGAAGTATGTTGGAAGTGAATGTTTGGACTAGTAAAATACAAATGAATTGCCACAAAGTTGCCTGACTCTGACAAATTATCGGACTATTTAAAAGGACATGCACTCTRGTGGTGCTGCAATGAACTTTAAGCGATGAGATTTCGAACTGACTGCTTAACATTTCCACACTTTATGCAAATCAGGAATGTATCACACATACACACTCCAGAAACTCCAGACAAAACTTTCAAAAATAAAACGGTCTTTTGCCAAGCTAAAACATCTGTTCAGCATCTGTGAGTTTTTTCCCTCACACTGTGTTCAAAAATAGCTTTTGGTGAGATTTTTCTTCAAAAGAAATTTGCTGAAAGTCTACTTTTTTGGTTTTAAAATATTTCAATTGAACGTGTTTGTCCAGAAAATAAGAACTTCTATTAGGTTTCTGTTACAGGGAAGGAGAGCATGTTCAAAACATTTATCAGGACAATGCCTGGTGGCACGTCTAAATGCATCAAGYGTCTCAGGAAGAGTTGTGACTTCTCATGTACCAAAACATCACTTGGAGCACACTAATGTTATTAAAAAATCCACTGATTTCTTCAAACATTTATGTCACATAAAAAAGAAAAAAATTGAAAAAGAATCTTTACACCAAGTCAAATTAAAGGCCTTGTGAAAAGTTAAAGTATGTGTAGTGTATGATTCTCAGCTAAACCACATTAAATATGAGCTCTATCTATTGTAGGACACAAGAAATCTGACCATCCATCCATCCATCCATCCATCCATCCATCCATCAGCCTAGATTCCATCCATCCATCCATCCATCCATCCATCCATCCATCCATCCATCCATCCATCCATCCATCCATCCATCCATCCACCCATCAGCCTAGCTTTCATCCATCCATCCATTCATCCATCATCCATCCATCCATCCATCCATCCATCCATCAGCCTTGCGTCCATCCATCCACCCATCCATCCATCCATCCATCTGCCTAGCTTCCATCCATCCATCTATCCCTCCATCAGCCTAGCGTCCATCCATCCATCCAACCATCCATCAGCCTAGTGTTCATCCATCCATCCATCCATCCATCAGCCTAGCTTTCATCCATCCACCCATCTATCCATCCATCCACCCATCAGCCTAGCTTCCATCCATCCATCCATCCATCCGTCTATCCATCCATCTATCCATCCATCCATCCATCCATTCTCCATCCACCCATCTGCCTAGCTTCCATCCATCCATTTATCCATCTGCCTAGCTTCCATCCATCCATTTATCCATCTGCCTAGCTTCCATCCATCCATTTATCCATCTGCCTAGCTTCCATCCATCCATCTGCCTAGCTTCCATCCATCCATCCATCCATCCATCCATCCATCCATCCATCTGCCTAGCTTCCATCCATCCATCCATCCATCCATCCATCCATCCATCCAGTTTCTAACCAGTGTTGGGCTGTTTGTTTTTTCCAGGTCGTGCTGATTCTTGGCCGTCTTCTGACTGAACTTCCAGCAGGTAGGAGCTGCGGGCCTCCCGGTCAAACACAGCCTCTGTGAAGATGATCCCATCTTTTGGGTCGATACGAAAGAAATTGTGGTCACCACTGCTGTCGCTAAGCAGAGAGTAAGTGATCTGGGGAGCAAAGGTAAATTTAAAATGAAGCTACGACACACCTTCAAGCAGCAAAAACACCAGAAATTAAAGGAACTGAATGTGAAAATGTGAGGTGTGTGCTTCTTCATTAAACCAAATCAATACCGTCTGTTCCACCAATATTGTCCCAATCATTCAGAAAGCTTATAGCAGCAACTTTCAAGACTACCTCGACAATTCTTTGACAACAGTGGAACAAAAACTCCCCCACCGGAGGGATTGTGTTGTGATGTGGTGTGGTGTTGTGTTACATAACGCTCCTTCTGGTGTGGCACGGATGGTTTAMCAAGAAAACTGCACAATGAAGATTTAGTTGAAAGGATTTTTTTTTCTAAAACCTTGTCACTTCCTTTTATCTCTTTCTTCTTCTACAACATGAACACAAACAGATCAACACAAACCTCTCCATTAAGTCCCAGGTCTTTGTCATGGGCAGACACTTGGAGTACTGAAGTCCCAATCTGGGCCCCTTCTGTTACGGAAGCCTCGTAAATTGAGGATGTGAAAAATGGCACGTTGTCATTGACATCTCGAAACAAAAGAAAGATTGAATTACAAAAATAGCAAAGTTAATGTCCTAAAGATAATCACTCATTCAGAATATTAGCCTCTGTAACAATGGAAATTTAAAAAGTTGGATTTATTTTTTAAGGAAATAAAAAACCCACAGTGCAGAAACAGATTATACATTGCAAACAGCTAAAAAATAATTAGTTTATCAAGGGATGCTTTCAAGAAGACTGATGCGATTGTCAAAACAAAGAGAAATAGATTTGTTTTTGAGCTTGAGATTCAGTACCAAAACAAAATGACAGGWATAAACAAAAATCTAAGTATAAATATGTATCTGATGCCTTAACTTTCTAAAACAATYAATCATGACATTTTGACATTTCTTCCCAGTAAAGTAATTATACAAGATCAAACATAGGTGTAYGCTTTTAACTATTATAGTACCTTCTAATATTAGAAGGATGTTCATCAGTTTGAGTTACATATCTGTAAACAAAGAATTACAAAATATACCTGTAATATTAACATATACTCTTGTGAATGCAGCAAGAGGCACTGCAGCCACATTCTGGGCCCGGACCTGGAGTGAGAAAAAAGAAGTGGTCTCGTAATCCAGCGGCTCTGACACCAGGATGGACGCAGAGCCGTCTTCACGGTTCGGGGAGAGGTAGAAACGAACTGGCATGTTGGTTTCAGGAACCATCCCATCCTCAAGGTTGTAGGTCACTCTTGGGTCACCCAGCTGAGAGGTTGCCTTGATTGTCTGGACAAGACAAAGAGATCAATTATGTGAACGTTTAAAAAGTTAAAGTTTAAACCCTGATGYTGATGGTCTCGATCAGAGTGAAACCGCATCATGTTCTCGATTTAAGGAATGAGTTTGGAAACCATGGTTATTTTCTTGCTTAYGGAGAAAATCAATAGCAATTTTATGCCTGTCCATTAAATACCCTTGTGGTTGCTTGGTAATTTCAAAGCATTAGTCGTAGAAACTTCRACACTTGTACTGTATAGAATTTGTCAAAAACATTGAACCATATTTTAAAAGAGCTAAATATAAAAAAGAACAAAAAATATGAATAAATAAACCAATTAAATAAATCTACGGGCATA
The DNA here is from genome assembly GCF_001266775.1 of Austrofundulus limnaeus. Lineage (NCBI taxonomy): Eukaryota > Metazoa > Chordata > Actinopteri > Cyprinodontiformes > Rivulidae > Austrofundulus > Austrofundulus limnaeus. Next base: position 890,858 of record NW_013952549.1, read on the forward strand.
AATAAGAGCACCTGAAGTGGTTATTAAAAAATGGAGTTGACTGACTTTGAAGCAATAACTTCCAGATAGGGGAAAAACAGGAAGTCTTTTCAAAATAAGACAGTGGAGGACACAAATACTGGCCTACAGAAAAGTAGTCATTAGCTAGAACCCATGAATGATGGATCATTTATCATTTATTGAGTTTGTTAAAAATATATGTACAATTAATATTTTAGTCTTTACATAAACAACAATGATTCTTCAAGGTGCCTTTTTGGTTGAAATGAATCTTTGATATGTGTCATTTATATTTGCCTCTGAAACTTGGCTTGTAATTATATATATAAAAAAGCTAAAACACATTGATTTAATAGAAGTTATGGCACAAGCTTGTGTAAAATGTATGATTTATATGTCTTTGAAAGTATTATTTAAATTTCTGTGCATAAAAGAAACAAATAATAAAATGTTACTGAGAAACCTTGAGGTGAGTGGTTGTACTTTTATTTTATTTTATTCTATTTTTTTAGAGGCAGACTAGCTGATGGCTGCTTTGAGTCCTATTCCAGCCATGTTAATTGTTACTCGGCTATAGTTTCACATTCAACTGCTTTGAGCTGCTAAAAACTGTTATTTATTCTGCCCTTAAAGGAATAGTATTACATTTTTTTTGGTAAATGTGCTTTTTCGCTTTCTTGCCGAGAGTCAAATGACAGCGCTCTCATCTCTGTGTGAGCGAGAGCTCGGAGGCGATTAGCTTAGCTTAGCATAAAAGCTGGTAACAGAGTTAATCTGGCAAAACAAATGAGATACAATTTGTTAATTAGGGAGCTTCAGGACTGCTGCTAGGCTTTTTTTTTTTTACAAACTTTGGACAAAGCCTGTTTTTAGCTGTTTTCTAATGTTTTAGTTGAGTCGAAAAAGCAGTAAACTCCAAAATCATCTGATATGAATTAAGATATCTTAGAAATCATGTGAGGAAAGAAAATAAATAGTTTAGCAAATATCTTAAGGATATGAATTATGCTTTAACAGGTGAGCTACAAGAACTGGATTTGATTTTATTTATAGTTTGAAATTTGAAAAAAAAAAAGACGBGTCACATTTTAATCACTTATTTATTCCCCGATTAACCAATGTTATTCACCCTGCAGGCAAAAGTGACAAATCTGATTTTTTAAAATCTGACCCAGGTCACTTTCATTTGTGTATCTGTGCAAAATTTGGAGTTGTGAATTAAAACCTGCAGCGTGAATGTCTAAAAGGAAAAATAGCTCAGTTTTTGAGTCCTAAAATAACCTCTTGTCTCAAAGCAACTCATTTTGACAAGACCCTTTTTAACTTCCCTCAGATTTATGACTCTTTTCCTTTTCACATCAAAGACCTTTCTAATAAAGTTAATTTGCCCGGAGTTGTGAAACTTGCTTTGCACATGAGTTTCTTCATCAGTTTTCTCCGACAGCATCAAATTGTAACACGTTTACACTTTCTTTTCCTCCCCGCACTGACAAATGTTCAAAGTGTGTTTTGAACACTGGGAGAACACCGGGCATAAATAACACTCATACTCTGCACTTATCTTGGCAGCGAGCAAACAACCACTGATTCTATTACAGCAACTCCAAATAGTAGGGAAATCAGACACAACAGCGTGGTTTCTGACAAAAACGGTTTAGCAACAAGGGAGGTGGCAAGCACTCGTACCACTATGGGTGTGTCCCTGGCAGTGTTCTCAGGTATGACGACGTTGTAACTTTGTTTTTCCCACTGTGGGGGCTGGTTTTTCACATTAGTGATGGTGACTGCCAGCTCCACAGAAGTGCTGCGATTTCCTCCATCCGTTGCTGTAATGTCTCGTGTGATATAGGTCCTCTGCGAACAAAAGCAGAAGAAACACATATCAATGTTACTTAATGAACTGGTGAAAAAAATCTATTATAAAACACATTATAATGTTGCAACTTTCAAAAGAACTTCTCTAGTTCTTAATTTAATATTTGGTGCAAGACTCTGTCCAATCAGATGATCTCATGCCCCAAAAAACCTTCCTGTTGTTCTGCTCAAGTTCATTAACAGTGCAAAATTGTTTCAGGTCACTTTCTTTGCCATTTCACACAGAGAAACATGTTTTAAACTGAGCATTGGTTCTCTGGCAAACCTACTGCTTACTTTGAAAGTCTGAGCCTTTGTTTTTGTATTTTTTTTAATTTTTTTACCACTTCTAACACTCTCAAGTGGCACCAATTACTTTGCTGAAAATCTCCCACACAAATCTTACTCTTGAAATATTAAAACTTTTATAATTTTTTTAAAATTTTTATTTATTTTATTTTATTTTATTTTTTTGCATTACTCGTAACTTAGTCGTAACTTCCTGGAGTTTGTTACGGGCAAACTTCAGATTCAATGAGTCAGATCATTCCATTTGACTACAATTAAAATWTAAATTAAAATTCAAATAAAAAAAGTTGACTACTGAACGTGGGCTGCAAGAACTTTTTGACTTGTTTTAAAATCACCTTTTAATTTATATAAAAATCTCTAATTTAGTATAGAGAGTCATAATTATACAACACGGTTTGCAGTTGTAGGAAACTAATGCCWTCAAAYGCACAGAGGTATGATTGAATTGAATTCATTGCCTTAACATATTAAACACACCACTAACATAAATAAATTTAAAATACTGATAAAACTACATTTGTATAAAAAGTGAATTTTTTGAAGTATATGTGTATTTATATGCTGATATGTGAATGCATGAATATATGAATGTATTAAACATATTGGTATAGTGATATATTGTATGATATAATAATGTGTATAGTGTTGGTGTAAGTTGTGTGGTAATGCACATATGATGAGTATGTGTATATAGTATTTGTATATAATGTGTTGTTAGAAAATAATAATTGAAAACAATGTTTTGTTTTGCCTAAAAGAAATGTTTATTTTCTGTTTTCTTTTTTGTTAATTTTATTTTTATTGTAGGTTCTGTTGGACCCCAGTAAGAAAAGCTGTAGTTTTACTGCAGCTAATGGGGATCTTAAGAAACAAATAAACTTGTTTTAAATATTTGAGTGTACCTGATAAATCTGACAAAATTATTTTCAGTTAACTCATGCACCTTCACAATCTCTACTGAGTAAAATGAAATTCTCAGGGCAAAAACAGCAAAAGTAGCAGCGTGCACGAGCCTTACAAAATATTTTAATTTACCGTACTTGCAGAAATACGTCTGCTTTTGTAACTGTGGTGAAATTGAATCAATTAGTGRAAATAAAGTCAAATTTGACTTGAACTGTGTTTTCTAGAAGTAAACTTTGCAGGGAAAAGAAGAGGTCATTTGAGTATTKGAGAGAGCATATTCAAATGAGACAGAAACATCATTTTATTCAAACTAGGAGAGGAAATGGAAGGGAGTTTTTTTTTCCTACAAACACAATCTTTCATTTCATTGTGTCCACTAAGACATACTGTAGTTATCTCACYCTGATAATGAAAAATCATCTAAATAATATCAACTGTCACATTTAATTCTTACACGCATTATACTTTCAATGCAAATTCAAAATTATTGTGCTTAAAGGAATGTCMTTTAACTTCAAACTCACATTTACTATTTCTGGGACCATTCAATTAGTATTTGTGAACAACGCTCGTAAAACTTAAAACCAGAGAACAAAGATTCCAATCTGGGTTGTCCAATGTGGACCCAGGAGCTGCTTCCTTCAGAACTAAATGAGTGTCTGCCCGACTTTGCAGAACCATCCAACAAAGGTTTAAAATTAAATTTGCAGTAATAGTTTTTTATCTCACCCAGAACATATTCATGAAGRACTCTGGATACAGTCACGCCAAGCCCTTTTCCATTCTTTTCCACTTAATTTGCTGTGGGGCTGTAGCTACTGTACAATATTCTGACACTTCATGAGTCCCGCTCTGGCTGCACTGTCTTACAGTAGGACATAAAAATACCTGCCTTTGTTCAGTGGGCTTTCTCCCCCTCCATGGGACTACAACATATAGGCTGGGAACTGATGAAACTAATCAAAACAGAGCAGTGCCTCAGATGAGAGCCAACATTTAACATTTAATAAAGTGATTTATTAATTTTAGTAAAGGCACAAAGAATGTGGGATGATTCAAACAGCTTCTGAAATAGTCTTAAAATATGCAGCAGCACTGGTTGGCGAGCTTTTTGGGCTTAACACTTTCAATTTTGCATGAAGTTCGTGGTGAATTTATATAGTCAATTTTGCCGTGGACTTCCGATACCATTGTGCAGAAAAGTACTATAAATAATAAACAACCCTACACTCCTAAAGTAAGTGTCTACCCAAAGAACAATGCTTTTTTTTTTTGAATACCTGCAGAACAAAAATAAATAAATAAATAAATAAAAAACAAGAAGAGTGGTGATAAGGCCATAAAAAGTCAACAATATACTAATAAAAAATGTAAACAGAATGCGTTGCATCACTGACCCCGACAGAGTCGTGTTCACGAGTTAGTGGACAAACAAGAGGAAGGGAAGGGCGGCCTCCCAGTCTTTACAGCTACTTTTAATCCTGAAGTTTTCAAAATAAAACTGAAGAAATGCTTTCAGTTTTCGTTACAAAACAGCAGATGGTGTTAAATAATGGTAAAAAGAAAATCAAAAGCATTAAACTCCCAACAAAATAAATAAATAAATAAATAAATAAATAAATATGCAACAGTGAGTAAAACTTTTACCTTTAATAATATTTCTGTTTTATTTATTTTATTTTTAGTCAGTCGTACACACAGTATTTTCCAGTGTTTATAAGAGGACATGTTAAAACGCTGCTTCTATGCAGGAAATACCACATAGAGCTCAGTAATTGTTTGTTAGCAGTTCTCAGCCGTAGCAATGAGATGAGAAATGTGGCGTTAATTACAACTGGTCCTTAGTGAAAATGAGTTTGACAGCCTTGTCTTATTGTGTGTGTTTGTGGCGAATCAGCAACTGCCACACCTAATTGTCGCTCAACATTACTAAAAGTGGCTAACTTAGAGACATTTTGTGTCTCTTCAGTTGACTGTGGCAGCCATTTTGAATTGGAGTGACTCCAAAGTTATTCAGTTTTAGATGTACGTATGTCCAATGATGACTTTCTAGGAATTCAATTAAACTCATCCAGCTGTTAAGGAGATGTTTTGCTATAACAATAAGACACAAGTAGCTACAGCAGTAGTACATGAATTATTTTGCTAACACTACAGACAAATGAAAACCCACATATGCACACACAGAGAGGGACAAAAACATTGTGGCCTTCTTGCCTTTGGCTGCAGGTGATAATAATTAAATACAATACATCAAAAACAAGAGTAATCACAGTGGGTAAAGGCTGCTGAGTATAATAACTGGCTTTTTAAAATGTGAGTCATGTATTGTAATAGCCATCTACTACAGCTAGGATCATTATGTGTTTTTAAATTATAGCCTTTTTTAAACTGAGAATTGCATCGCAGCAATCAAACATAACCAGAGGATTTTCAGATGGTTGAAATGTGCCATAAATCATTTGTTTAGCTCAAATCTGTTTTCTTCCATCTTTTGTCTTTGTGGTAGTTCCCACATGCAGCACCTCTGGGAGCAGACAAACAGCAGATTGGGAGTTGCAGACGGAGGCACTTTGATGTGGCTTGTTCATTAACTTTGTTGACACAGACCCACAGGCTACTGTCTGATRCTGCGGGAGAGAGTGTGTTGGTKTGTGTGGGTGTGTGTGTGTGTGTTTGTGCTGGCTAACAAAGAGCCTGATATTAACTGCAACCAACCTGAGATATGGGTTGGTTAACATAGACCCATCCAGTGACAGGGTTGACCCGAAGGTACTCGGGCTGCTCCAGCGACATGGAGTAAGCAATGGCAGCATTAGTGCCGAAGTCGTCATCGTGAGCCGCCACACGGAGGAAACTGGTACCGACCAAGGTGTCTTCTCTCAGGAAGTCTACAGAGGAKGAGTTATTTAATTCATATTAACAAAAGAAGACGCAAGCATTGGCAGCTGAAGAGGAACTTTTCTAATCATAATTACGGTACAACACAGCTTGCACAGTCTGGATCTCTTTCAGAGTAACATCCTTATATTTCTCTGGTTATCTCTAAGGCAAAGGCAGAACTCAAAATTATATAACAAACAGACATTCTCTCCACAGAYGAACATGTTATCGTAACAATGGTAGACATTCGGGCTCCGAGTAGTTTTTCTCTGGGTCATTGTGACAGAACCACTAATAATCTTGGTTACATTTGCAATTTTWGGTTTCAGCAAAGACAAAGTCAGTTTATGTGCACTCTGATGTTCGACAAGTACATATATATGTTTTATAAGGCCTAGAGTAAACGTTAAATAAATAAAGGCATAGGTGTAGGGTGGGATCTAAATTGGCTGATGTGAAGTTGAAGTCAACAGAGCTCCTGKGTTGCCTGAAACACCTTTGATGTGTTCCACAATTTATACCCAACCGGTTGCTCAATTGACCAACCAAGTTGGCCTAGTGAGGATGCTTGGGGGTTTAAAAAAATCATTTTAGCTGCTGTTTCACAGGATGCAAACACAGATGCTTTAGTAATGAATGATGTGCAAAAAATAATACTTTTTCAAACTCTAWAGCAAGTAAATATCTTCTAGAAAAGTAAAATCTTATTTTAGTAAAAAAAAACTCTTTAAATTAATCTACTAAATCAAATCAATTAAGCTGGAACACCTCTGCATTCTGTCTGTTTACATCTTGAGTTTATTTTGCCTCTCACATAAATATGCACACTGTACTTACACTCGTAGCGCAAATTCTCAAACTTGGGGCTGTTATCATTCTGATCCAATATCTGGACAGCGAGCTGACAGATGCCGATGAGCGGCTCCTCAGCCCAATCAGTGGCCGTTACTGTAATTGAATACTCTCTCTGCCGCTCCCTGTCGAAGCGCCTGGCTGTCACGATCACTCCTGTAAGAAGTCAGAGGCATCATCAAGGCCCACGCCCAACAGACACACACGGTCACTCATGAATTCACTCATCCATTCAGCAGTTTTTTTCCACTTCTCCCGACTAAGTCCAGCCATCCATCAATCCATAAATAAAGACAAGCAAACAATTATAAATTTATTCAGAGTAATTTGTGCATTCCTTTGAAGTGCGGCGACTTTGTTATTAAATRCTGAGATGAAGAAGATAGAGCTTGAACGAAAATGAGTGACAGAATAATGTATTACGATTTCAAAACAGCTTCTCTCTTTGACTTTCCCTGATTTATTTACAATCATTTTCTTTTACTGAAGAGACAAACCAAGCTGTCTGGTTTTAATGAATTGCTAGAAAGTTTAAAGTTTTTGGCTCATATCCTTGTGAATTGTCCTGATGCATCTCAGTAATCCAGGTAGAACAAATCAAAAAGAAAATAATAAGTAGGTCCTCTGGATGGGTTCTTCTTTAGTGAAACGTTTCGTCTCTCCTCCAAGAGACTTCTTCAGTCTGATGARTTTCAGGTGAACTCAGCCTTATAAGCACTGCCTCCACATGGACAAACAGGTTAGTCACATGCAAAAGAGGGCCATCGCCTAACAATAGGCTTGATTAGTTCTATTGTTCATAGTGGGTCATGTGCCCCATCATGGGGACATTGAACCCCCGCTTGCATTCACCACATACACATAACCATGACACAGGTCAGGTGATGGGACACATGACCCTCTATGAACAAGAGAACTAATCAAGCCTATTGTTAGGCGATGGTCCTCTTTTGCATATGACTAACCTGTTTGTCCATGTGGAGGCGGTGCTTATAAGGCTGAGTTCACCTGAAACTCAGACTGAAGAAGTCTCTTGGAGGAGAGACGAAACGTTTCACTAAAGAAGAACCCGTCCAGAGGACCTACTTATTTTTTTCTTTTTGATCCTTGTGAATTATTAGTTTAATTTGAACGCTGTGAATTATTTATCTTAWATCTATTTTTTTGTGTAACATTTTCTATTAAAATACTTACCAGAAATGTCAGCTACGATTAATATACAGCCCAGTTTATCTACAGAGTACCCTGTGTTTTATGTATAATTGAGTTTTATTTAGCCCCCAACAGTCCATGACTTCTCTACCTGAATCTGGATGGATTCTGAAGGCGGGCATGGCGCTGTCTCTGTGCATTAGGCCATATTTGACTTTTCCATTTGCTCCCTCATCTGCATCCACTGCATGCACTTGCAACACAAAAGTCCCTGCTGGCTGGTTCTCCAGCACTGAAGCCTGCTCCCGGTACTGCTGGCACTGAGATAAAGAGAGAGGAAGGGACACGAAAAGACAAATAAATATAAGGCAGAATTCTTTACATWTATTGTCAGAATATGTTATAATAATGAGAAAACACCGATCAAAGGAAATAAACTCATTAAGCTGAAGGTCAGAACGCACACTGAACAGGGAMGTATTAGCACAATGCAACAGTTACAGACTCAGTAACCCACACCTATGAAAATAAAAAAATAACACTCAAAATGATTTCTTTTGAAGAGAAAACAGCTAAGAGCTTTGTTTTAGCAGAGAATTCAATCCATTTCACCTAATGAACATATACCCCAGATTAAGAACAGCTCTCTGGAGTCTTCCATTTTTGCATGCAAATATAAATGCAAGCTACTTTTTCATCAAAATGACCATGAAAAGAACAGGAAAAACAACTGGTAAAGTGGAGCATGAGTGAGACAGAGGAAGGGAGATGGATCAAGAGACACGAGGAGGAGGAATAATGCATGAGTTCACGTGACATGATGGAGCAGAGTGCATAACTTCTAGGTAGTTGTTCWCGAAAATCACGTAATATAAGGCATAAAGTCAGACCCTGGGGTTGATATTGACACAAGTTGCAAAAAGTTCCCAGACTGTCCACTAAACTAAAAACTCCAGCTCTGCGTGGCTACATGTCAAGTCATTCCTCATTAAGGAAGAAGTTCATTAAACAGGTGCAGAATATTGTGATGATATTGCACTTTTATTCATAAATTAATTGAAATCCCAGTGGAGTGCCTAAAGATAGAGCAAGTGTGGAGGCTAATCGGAACTCCTGGGAAAACGGAGAGATAAAGAGYGGGAATATGAGAATGCCAAGAATATAAGAGATCTGGGGGCTACAGAGCAGAGAAACTGAAGTTCACTGAGAGGATGAGACTGATGGAGGAAAACAAGATGATAATGATCGCTAACATAAAACGCTGTCGTTCTATCAGTCTGTAATTGGCATATTTATATAATCTCAGTATTTCTTTGAAAAAGCTCCAGCAACATGAGGAAGAACTAACATGGAAACAAGCTGGGAAAAGGTGGAACAACAGTGCAGCAGGTCATGGAATAAATGCCAGTGTAAGCACATTGCTTTGGTACTTTTGTTTAGTCACAGACACAATGTTTATTTTATTTATTTATTGCTTTTTTGAGGACTCTATGAATGGATATATGTAGGTTAAAAAAGGCTCATGTCATACAACACAGGCTGTTTCTCACAAAGCGGTGCTACCTGACAAGGTGAAAAACAGGCTTTCAGCTGAATAACAAAACTTCTGTTTTTAGAAACACAAAATAGAAGCATCGTATTCTGATCATGTACGGATTTTGTTTACATCAACATAACTAGAGAAATTGTGTTTTCTGCAAAAAAATGCAGCATGACTGCTGGGTGCTGAATGACTTTGCTGAAAACAGCAAAAGAAGCTGAAACTGTGATGTTAAAGATAAAATGCTATCTAAAAGCTAAAAAGTAGCACAACAGTAAATAAAAGCAAAAATTATCAAAACATTAGCTAAAAGCTAAAAACTTAAAGTGGCAATATCATGTAAAATCAACTTTTTTGAGTTTTATATCATGTTATACTGTTATAATCATAAAAAAACATGCCCGTTCATTCATTCATTCATTCATTCATTCATTCATTCATTCATTCATTCATGCATGCATGTTTGAGAAATCCTGCAGCGTTTTTAGGCAGCCATGCCAAGGAGCAAAACAGCAGGTGGGGACCAGAAACACCTCTGGGACGTGTCTTTAAGCCGAGCTTCCTCATGGCAGAGCGCCCCCGCCCCCCACTCACACACCCCGCCCATGACTCCTGCAGGCTCTTGGCAGAACGAGTGAAACTGAAAGTGAAACTTAAACTGTCTGCTGAGCTCCACTA
>NW_013952549.1:901530-904102 GCF_001266775.1 Austrofundulus limnaeus
GGTATGTATATATAAATAGCTAACAGCTACATGAATAGTTGAAACAGCACAAAAAAACGTCAAAATAGATTGTTTGCAAAATAGCTAAAAATAATTCACAATTTGCTTGACATTTGCACAATGAAGCCATCATAAAGTAACAATTGTTAAGCCAGATTCTAACCTCTTCAAATATTGGTTTGTTGTTGTTAACATCATCGACTCCAACGATGACCCGGGCGGTGGAGGTGAGAGGGTGAGACCCTCCTGATGCGTTGTCATCTGTGGCTGTTACGTTCAGGACGTACTCCAAGCCTTGAAGCTTGGGCAGAGTAGTGGAGCGGAGACGGATCAACCCTACAAAGAGCTCGAAGCCATTAATATACACATTACAACGCAGCGTGCACTCTGATAAAGCATGCACGGCCATTCCATTAGTCATTAAATAGGATGTTATTGCCACAGTGGCCTTGCATTGAGGAATCAGCTGTCAATAAAACAGCAGCAAATGCAGAGTGTACGTTTTTGTTGATGTGAGTGAGAGAGTGAGTGATGAAAATTTACCTCCACAGAAGAGCACAAAAAGATAACCTGATATGCAGGCCACATAAAAAAAAAAACCAATTTCACAGCTATGACTTCATCACATTTCTGATCTAATAACTACGTGCTTTCCCCCCAAAATACCCATGCAGCTCAAGCACTTAAGTGGAAAAACACGAAGTAAAGAAGGCACGCTGGGTAAAAGTTCACCTAGCTCAGCAGATGCCTATTAGCTGTTCCTCCTGGCCCCTTTGTCTGCTTTCATGTACCAGTCAAGATAAAAGGTTGGATAAAAAGACGGTGCGTCTGAGTCAACATCTTTCTTGTCAAAAGGAACACAAAAACATCAGAGGTTGCAGGACGAGGCAGCAGCCTGTGATGTGAAGGAGAGCCATTGAAGTGAGAGCAGGGGATGTCTTTTGTTTTTTGTTTTCTCTAATTTTCCTGTTGGGTTTTCTATTCATCTTTTTTTTTCAATGCACTTGATTAAAGACAATACAGCATTCTGATCCACGCAGATGCAAGGGTCTGATTTTACCCTCTCCAGTGAGACTTGTAATTCCAACTGCTCGCCGAGCAGTGAAGGACCTGAGAGCACTAATGACAACACACAGCACTGGCATTGCTGAAGCGCTAGCATAATGCTGTTCGCAGTAATTCCCTCATCCTAAATGTCAACCTTGTTTACAAATGTGACATCAGCTATAAAAAAAAATGTATATACTGTATACAATCTGAACTTTCAGGAAAAAAAGTACAGAAGGACACATAATAGGATGGCATAGAAGAAAGAGGAGCTGGCAAAGCACAGCCCAAAGATTCTGAGCTATGATAGAGCAGTTGTTGTGAAATTGAATTGAAAGGGTTGGGTGACAAATGTCACAGTGATTGCCACTGGTTTCGGATCAAAGGGTAAATAAAAAAGATAAACTGTGCAGTCAAAAATGTTAGAAAGCTTAGAAACATGTGGAACAGTCTGTTCTACACTTGCTGAAAAAATAAAAAATAAAAAAACAAGTGTGGACATCTTCTAAATGTGGCCATCRATCTTATTTATAACCTCAATAATAAAAAGAGCAGCTATTCAAGCAGCTCTCATAGAAATTACAGCTTTTAATATCAACCTTCAATTTCTCACACGGACTTAGAAAACAGACGGCATTTAACTCTCCCTACTAAAGCAAGAGTACATTAGATTAAATTTAGTATGTGGTCTGACGGAAAGGCTGCCAATTAGTGTGAGGGGTGCAAATATGGTGTCAGGCTGGAAAAGTAGGAAATATCACCTTTCTGGCTGTCAATGACAAAGTTTCCTTCTTCGTTGCCGGCTGTTATGGAGTAAATTATACCGTCACCATCTGGGTCCTTGGCCAGGACTGTGGCAACAAGAGTGTTGGGGCCCGCGTCCTCCGAAACAAATGTTCGATATCTGAAAGGAGAGTTCATATTTAAATTAGTGCGATAACGAGGTGTCTTATGTTCAGATGAATTCATTTTAATATTCCTGGAAGCTTTTTGCATCTACAAACAGTCCTCAGAATGTCCTGATGCAKCTCAGTAATCCAGGYAGAAAAAGTCAAAAAGAAAAAAATAMGTAGGTCCTCTGGATGGGTTCTTCTTTAGTGAAACGTTATAAGCACTGCCTCAACATGGACAAACAGGATAGTCACATGCAAAAAGAGGGCCATCGCCTAACTATAGGCTTGATTAGTTCTATTGTTGTGCCCCATCATCTGGCCCGTGTCGTGTTATGTGTATGTAGTGAATGCAAGCTGGGGTTCAAAGTCCCCTTGTTTTTGTCCCTCTTTCCTTTAAAAGAAAGAAAAGAGGAAAGAGGGACAAAAACAAGGGGACTTTGAACCCCCACTTGCATTCACTACATACACATAACATGACACAGGTCAGATTAGATACGGGGTAGAGCTATTGTTAGGCGATGGCCCTCTTTTGCATGTGACTAACCTGTTTGTCCATGTGGAGGCAATGGTAAATGGTAAATGGTACTGAACTTATAGAGCGCTTTTCAAGTCCCTCCGGACCCCCAAAGCGC
>NW_013952549.1:904112-905689 GCF_001266775.1 Austrofundulus limnaeus
CTCCAAAAATAATTATTGCACAATCCACTCTGAGGACTTCTGGATGGGTTCTTCTTTAGTGAAACGTTTCGTCTCTCCTCCAGGAGACTTCTTCAGTCTGATGAGTTTCAGGTGAACTCAGCCTTATAAGCACTGCCTCCACATGGACAAACAGGTTAGTCACATGCAAAAGAGGGCCATCGCCTAACAATAGGCTTGATTAGTTCTATTGTTCATAGTGGGTCATGTGCCCCATCAAGGGGACATTGAACCCCCGCTTGCATTCACTACATACACATAACCATGACACAGGTCAGGTGATGGGACACATGACCCTCTATGAACAAGAGAACTAATCAAGCCTATTGTTAGGCGATGGCCCTCTTTTGCATATGACTAACCTGTTTGTCCATGTGGAGGCAGTGCTTATAAGGCTGAGTTCACCTGAAACTCATCAGACTGAAGAAGTCTCCTGGAGGAGAGACGAAACGTTTCACTAAAGAAGAACCCATCCAGAAGTCCTCAAAATTGACTGTGCAATAATTATTTTTGGAGCGTTTTGATGGTTTATTTAAACAAAAATAGAGCTGCCATGATTACTGATGAGAAAAAACTGTCAGCATATAATTTTTATGGCATTAAAAAAAATCACTTGAAATAACAGTTTCCTCCATGCTGCTGTGAACGTCAGACAAGCTCCGATTCGCTCTGTTTGAGCCACAGTCTCAAAATTTCATGCTGGATAAAGCAGAGTACATTTAGACCCTTCACTATTCTGTTTAATAGTTGTTTTTTTAGCATCCTCATTTTTGATTAAATCTCATTTTAAAACAGCTTTTTTTAGTGTAAAAATCAAATCAAACATTTCCAGTTTGAATAGAAAGCATCGGTGTAGAACCAGAGCTCCTTTCTGGGATGCTCCCGGGGCTTCTGTATAACTTTCACAAACTTTTCATGACATCCAGCGTGTTCTTGCTGTGGATCATTATTTTGTTGAAATGTAAACCTTTGCACCAGCCGCAGATCCTCCTTACTCTGAAAAGGTCAGAACTGTACTATATATCTTTTTTTTTCTTCTGCGACTATAATTTCTTCTCCTCTCTTGCTGTTCCTGCTGCAGAAAACATCTCTGCAGAATATTGCTGTTGAAACCATGTTGAACTAATTTCACACAAGAAMACCGGAGATGTTCAGGGAACATTTTTCAGACGATTTGATCCAGCGCTGCACACACAAAGCGCATCACAGTGGGAGGTTTCCTGCTGGATATACTCTGTAACAGAGACACAGGGAACATGGAGAGGAGGGAACACTGTAGAGTGCGGGGTCATAATAAAGAGAGTTTGCTGTGGAAACTCCAGTTTTGTTAACAAAGTGTCAAGAATGGGGMACAAAACTTTTTGAGAACTGTTTTTTTTTTTTTGTTTTTGCCAAGTGATTCTGAATGCATCCAGAAGATTGAAGGGAGTGTRGAAAACAACATACAGGTCAGCTGATAAGAAAATCAAGTCTAATCAGAAACTTACCTATTTACAGAAATATCCATGAAGGAGTTTTTACATATTATTTTTCCCATCGGTATTCAGTTTACATAAGGG
>NW_013952549.1:906194-910437 GCF_001266775.1 Austrofundulus limnaeus
ATTTATTTGTATCTGACTCAGTTTAGCAGGACAGCAGTATCCAGGAAGTCATTAAACAAAGTTAACTTTGACACACAAAAGGCAGAATAAATGTTCTTGTATCTGATCCCATTTYTATTATTTGACTCAATGTTGTCTCCTTGGTCTAATACTCAACTACAACTCCAATTCTGAAAAAAAGGGGGCACTGTGTAAAAATGTTAATATAAACATAATGCARTAATTTGCAAGTTACATRAACTCACATTTTATTCACAATGAAAATGTTTAAACTTAGAAATTGAGCTATATTTAKTTCATTTTGAATTTTATAGAAGCAATACATCTCAAAAACGTTGAGACAGGTCCATGTTTACCACTGGGAAGCATCCCTTCTTCTTTTAACAACAGTCTGTAAACGTTTTTTTTTTTCATGCGAGATTTAAGCTGTTTAACAATACTGGGTCTTCTTTGCTGGATTTTTTGTTTGATGATGTTTCAAATGTTTTGTCAGGTCAGTTTAGTTCCTGGACTCYACTCCATGCTGGTTTTATGGAGGTATTTGAGCATTGTTTTGTTGAAATATCAAAGGTCTTTTCATCTGAGCGTAAGCATTGCTCTAAAACCTGTTGATACTTTTCTGCATTGACGGKGCCTTTCCAAATGTGTAAAATGCATGTGACAGAGGAACTAATGTGCCCTCATACTATCAGAGAAGCAGGCTTTTCATATACGAGTTGATAACAGACTGGGTGGTCCCTCTCCTCTTTAGTACGGAGGACATGGAGTCTGTGGTTTTCATAAATATTCCAAATTTTGATTTGTCTGGCCACCGAATAGTTTTTAACTTTGCCTCAGTCCATTTTAAATTAGCTTTGTTATGCAGAAGATGATGTTATTTCTGGATGGTGTTCACATATGACTTCCTCTTTGCAGAAATCCGAAAAATTATTTGTGGAAGTGTTCCTAAGCCATGCGGTGATGTTCAGAACAGAATCAGACAAATTTTATGTTTATGAAATGTGCAAATCRTTACGTTCAGTTTTTTGCTGATCGTTTTTTTTTCCAACATTGCACAACAGCCCAAATCAGGTTGTAGACTTTCACTTCCAACTATAAATGTGGGAACTTATATTAAAAAATATGTCTTTTTTTTTTTCAAAAAATAAAAAAAAAATTAAAAAGCCCAACGTTCTGTGTCAACACAAGGTTTAAGAACATGAACAAAGGCGCAACAACATAATTTTGGCACAAATGGAACCCCATACAATATTTCATTAAAGCATAAGAGGACTGCAGACAAGCTGCACAAAGCATCTTAAGGGCCACTGATTGAAGTGGGACAGGCAAGAGCTCAGATTAGAGTGCCATACAAACAATCTGAATAATTATGAAATTCTCTCCTTTTTTAGAAAATTAGCAAAATAATTTAATAATTTGTTTCTGATTTGACATTGTGAAGTGTAAATTTATGCTACAAAAATAAGCTATCTGTTTTGAGATTGATGCGTAAGGTAACAAAATGTGGCAACTTCCAAAGGGGTTGAAAAGTTGCCATTAGCGTTGTCAGCAAATACACATTAAACTCACAAGTCATTGACAGAATCACACAAAGACGGTGGAGATGAATCATTACACAATCCCAAGCATTAGCAGGCTGATTAGACTTATGGTTGTGGCTTTTACTTGTCACTATGATTTAACCTGTCCTCTTAGCCAGGCAGAGCAGAGACAAATGATAATGTCTTCTGGGATGTAGAAGTCATTGAACAAATGGTGCCTCCTTCAAGCCCGGCCCACAGTGAGCCATTTGATCCAGTGCCTTTTAAAATGTCAGCAGTGATTTGCCTTTTCTGTTGTGCTGGGCAGCGAGATGGCCAGTGAGACACAGGAGACTGATCTACCGCTGTGGCACAAAGAACTACGGGGTGGAGATGAACTCTGTGACTGGGAGGAAGCTGAAATGTAGAGAAACAAGGAAGAAAAAAAAGGTGAGGGAGGAGGAGCAGGTGACAAAGCAGAAGGCTGAGACTGAAATGACAGTAAAAGTGAAATGTGGGGGTGAGAGAAAAGAAAAGGGATAAAAGAGTACGGCTGATAGAGAGGAGCGGGAATGAAGAGGAGGGTGGGGGCGGAGTTCTCTCGGAGTTTCAGCTGATTCGTCAGCAGAACTCATCCACTGTGAGATTTCGCAGCCGCTAATGTGTGTAAGTGTGTGTATACGGGGCGGGGCGCCGGTGTCTGTAGTGAGAAGTCAGGGGTGATTGATGGTTTACAGAAGAACGCTGATGGGTGATTCATCTCCGCCAGCCACGGCAATCTCCGTGGCATCATGAGTGACCTGTAATCTGTCACCCGGCTCAAAGGCCACCTCTCTGCGGCGCCGCGGGATGAGACACATTCAGTCCTTTTCTTCCTCTCCCTCGAGTCTCGCCAAACTGCGCTCGGAGTGCCTGCACGTCCGTGCCTCTCCCCTCATCACATCATACACGTTTTAAACCTCTACCACTTATTCAGATGTAAACTGACAGAATGTGGCAAGAAACAGAGGCCTGTCCTCTCGTGTTTACATGCGCCGCTATTAATCTTAATCGCACAATAAATTCATAAAAGTTGCAGCGTACGTCTCGTTTATTATATGTGCTGTTTTTATTGGAAGTGATGGCATCATCTTCCTTTATGACATTTATCTACATCTCACTGGGCCGTGGTTTGACAGAGCACACACTATCTGGAAAAATGCCTGCATTTCTCTCAGTCTGCTAGTCTGGCAGGAGTATTTGTCTGAATGCCGGCAGGCTGCTCGGTATATCTGCATATCTGACAGGCTGTTCTCCGTCTGCTTTGCTGCATGTTTTTTTTTGGTATTCTCTACTGGCTTGCCCTGCATCCATGTTTCAGCATGATTTTTTTTTTCYTCTGAGTTTTTATGTTTGCCTGCCTTCATCTCCACCTCCCTGCCCACCTGTTTGTTTGGCTCTGTGTCCGCCCACCCACCGAGACAGACACCTGACAACGCAACAAGAGCACGCAACAGAGGGCTCCAAACAGTATTCTAAGAAGGTCACTGAGAAATGGCTGACAGGTCAAGAAGCTCGCTCATCCAGAGAAATAAATTCAGCCTAGCTACAGTGACAGTTGCAGCCCACCCACTCAATCAGCTCCACCAGGAAGGCAGACGGTGACACAGTGGATTGCATCCATATTTCAGATTACTGCATACCTTTAGAGAAAACAAACACAAAACAAACAAATAAATCCACGGGGGGGTTTGTGTGAATGCCTCAGTTCACTACAGTATGTGTCTGTGATTAGTAGAGAGGAGAATAACAGATTGTTTTGATGCCAGATGGCTGTGCTTTAACACAACTAACAAACATATTGAGTTTGCCTTAGTGCTTGTGGTTTTACTACATCAGTTTTGACGCAAGTCAGCTACGATTTACAACCAGACTGCCAGCATAAAATACTCCTGCCATGAAGAGCCTGAAGGAAGGCGCGTCTGGGATGTGTGATGTAACGTCCCATCTATCTGTGATGCAACTACCTCGTCTGCTCAGCTTTGACATAATGAGATGTGATCAGACGATGGATTGGGGATAAAGCACTGGTGCATTATTTAACCTTTTCCTTTTGGTGACTTAAATTGATCTTTGCAACTGAATTGTGGCCATGATTGAGGCTCAAACTACAGCATGATTCGCTTATGGAAATAGAAAATGCAAATAGAATAAATGATTTTAGCACTTTTTTTTCGTGGCCTTGCTTTTTGTTAATCTCATGCAATAGTTCACATGGTGCAGAGTATGGGGAGCTAAGTGTAAAATGAAAGGTTAAAAAATCACTAATGTATTTTAACTCACTTTTTGAGTGTTAAAAATTTTCCACTCATATTTTATTATTTAGCACAGTGGTTCCCAAAGTTGGGATCGGGACCGTGGGGTCCCGAAACATCAAGGTGGGGTCCTGAAAAGCTTTTTCTGAATTGATTACACTAAAAAATGACAACTAACAACACTTTTTTTGCCTTTGCCGTCATAAAAAAGTAAAGGAAGTGTACTTAAAATGGACAAAAACAGCGTAATAAATATTGTTACTATGCTCTTGTWTATTTGACGTAAAAAATGATGTTTATCAACCAACAACAGCTGGGGGCACAGATGGAGGAGTTAAGACAGGTCATGCAGCAAACACACAAAAAAACTTGCATTAAACTTGTAGTTATGGCTGGTGTCTGAGCTGCACTTCAAACTGCTGGACCACA
>NW_013952549.1:910514-912534 GCF_001266775.1 Austrofundulus limnaeus
ATATAATACATAGAAAGAAAATCATATTTGCTTTATAAAAATGCAACACCAAACAAATAGATTTTAAAACAGTATTTTGGACCTGGAAACTTTACAAATGACTAACAAAACCTGCCCTTTAAACTCCAAGAGAAACTAGAGCACTTTTTATTTCTTTTACCAGAACACTAAAGTTTGTCTGCTTTTAACAAGCTCATATATTCATAGTTTTTACAGCACAAACATAAATATACTCGAGTGTGCAAAGATGCCTTATGGTGCGCATACTGACATAAAAAGCCGTGTTAGTAGGAGGTATAACTTTTCTGGAAACAACAGTTAAGACAAAGTTCTGGTGAATTTTCAGTTGGAGTCAGAGAAGATGTTGGCCCTAACCATGGCAACTGGATCTCGAAAACTGATGAGCATTTTGGTCAACAGCAGYTTCTCTAATCTCTGCTTAATCTACACATACTCTGATAAATTGAGTTTGAACCTTTTAGGAGCGTGCGAGTGACAAGGGACAAGCGGCTTCTGCAATCCTACTGCAATTTCTCATGAAGTGACCTAATTAAGTTTTAAGTGTCTTTTGTAAGATGTGAATCCAAAACATGCAGTCTAAGGACAGCTAAATGTGAAAGAGGCTATATTTAGACAATAAAAAAGAAAAAAAGAAAAAATGCCGGAAACATTTTTGATTTCTTGCTCAGAAAAAAAAAATTCCCTTTTCAGTTCACTTTAGTTTATTTAACAGCACCAATAAATAGCAAAGGCTATTTTAAGTAAGTGTATAAACGTAATAAGTGGGTTCAATTAAAATCCAACATTATAACATCTTATTCAATCAAAATCATTCCCATTTTATGTGGTATAATTTCATCAAATCAAGTTATACCATTTGTACAGAAAAGAGCAAACAACTGCATCACCACAGATACACATGATCAGCTAGCCTCAAGAAAAGAAAGATTAAATTAAACTTTGCCAAAAACATTGTTAATAAAAAAGTTTTGGAAATGGACTTTTGGGAAATAATAATCTAAAAGCAAAGAACAAGATGAACAACAAAGAGTGAAGTAGGCAGACGGCTTGGAAAAAGCTTGTRATTTGACATGCACAAGAAACCTCTGTAAAACAAGTAGAGGAATCATAATGGCGTGGCCATGCTTGGCTTCCAGTCACATTAGCGATTATTGTCAGTGTGACAAGAAACAAACGAGCAGAATATTCAGAATTAATTCCTAAGTGTACAGGAATACAGCGTCAGCATGAATTCAGCCTTAAGCAGCAAACCTAAATGGACAGTGCTTCACAGAACAGATGGACAATGAACCTAAATTATTCTGTGGGAGACACCCAGGAGTTTTGGAGTGCACAAAAAGGTAAAAATATTCTGCAGTTGCAGAACGAATCATCTAATCAAACTGGATGTTATTTGCTGACAAATAAAAAACCAACACTTAAAGCAAAAAAAACAAGTCAAATAAAGGCACAGCATCCCTCTGCCTCACTCACTTTCAGTCAGGGTGAGCTGGAGCTTCAGCAAAGACATGCCGAGAGGCAGAGTACACCTTGGACCAGTCACCAGTCCATCACACAGACCGTCCACCATAATGCTCACACCACTGGTTGGTTGGAGAAGGGGCCTCTGCAGTCACTAAACAGGAGGTTCTTGGAGTGTGGGTGGAGTTTAATGTAGACAGGATTGGTTAGATTGACTATTTCACTGTAAAAAAAGAGTTAAAAACATTGATTTGATTGATCATGACCTGGATAACCAGCGTATTTGACTGTAACCATTCGATTGGATGAACACCAATATGCCAAGGGGACGGGAAATGTGCAGAAATCACCTATAAAAAGACTGCTAATTCTGAATTTTAATATTAGTCATGAATCAAGATAGGACGGTGTGAGACACACCAAGTTTGATGTCAATAAATTATATTAACATTTGAGAATTTTTCAGTTTTAAACTATAGACAGTCAATAAATTACATTTACTTATACTGTATGTATATATTATATATATACTTTATAT
>NW_013952549.1:912934-926842 GCF_001266775.1 Austrofundulus limnaeus
GTGTATAGCTTTGTATGTACGAATAACATGCTTAGTTAGTAAAAATTTAATGCACTTTTTTTGTAAATGAATTGTACTGAAATTGTATTTTTAATGTATTTCAAATTCATAGGCAGTGTACTTTTAATATTGTAGGATCATAATTATAATATGCTTTTGGTGTATTATAATTACACAGACCAGTTAATAAGAAGAATAACATATAAGATTCATACAATTATTCCAACAGTAAGGAAGTACAATTTTAAGCTACTTATCAATATCTTTTTTCACTCTATGCTACTTCAAATATTACATGTTTTACTTCATATTAAGGTACTGCAAAAGTATTAGGCTACCAGTTTACTGAAGGCTGAATTTAATAATGGCCGCCCCACACCAAAGAGCTCTGCCAGTCATGGTTAATCCCCACCCACACAGTCAATAAACTCCCCCAATGTACTGCAGAGACCCATACTTGCTCAGTTAAGAACCAGTGGCATCCCTAATGTACGTTTCTGGAATACCCAGAGAAAACTCACACGTGCACAGAATGAACATGCACACTCAACCCAGAACTGTTTCAAGTGCAATCTTCTTACTGTGAGAGATCATAACCACCTGCATCACCATGCAGCCCAGTAACACATAAGAAATGAGAAAATCCATTCTTTGCTCAGGTCCGCTGGCATTGAACTGAGGTAATCATTGCCAGGAAAATATTTTCTAAAATGTATTTAAAACTGCTGTTTAATGTAAAAACTGTCATCAATTTGACCTTAAGAACACGACTCCATAACAAATGTGATGTGAACACCGTGGAGTTTAACCCTTACTGTTAAATTCTTCAGATTTCTCTAAATAGATAATAAAAAATAGTTGTCTTCTTCAAACATTTAGGAGAGCAAAACAGATTTTATTTCATTTTTTGGCCCATGTCAAGCACTTCAGATTTGCCTAATTTCAAGATGGCCACCAGGACTAATCAACGGTTAGCAACCAAAAAACGTCAACACCTTACTACATTTTACAAATACGGAGCTAAAATTTGTTATGGCAGCAGCTGAAAGTGTTCTACAACACATTCTGAGTGATAGCAAATCACAATATCACAGAAATTACGCACAATCTCATGAACAAGTTTAGACCAAAATGGCGCTAACTCCGCCCCTTCTCATTAGAATGTGATCCTAGTTTAACGTAAAAAGAAAACATTCAAATTTTAATTCGTGAAATAACTCACACAGGCTGGGAGAATTCGGGGGCTTCGTCGTTGACGTTTGCCATCCTCACTCGCACCGTGGCAGTACCAGAATGAGGCTCATCCCCGCCGTCCACCGCCATCACCACAAACTCATACAAATGGTTGGGCCTCTCGTAGTCGAGCCGCCTCGCGGGGAACACGGTCCCGTGGGGTGAGATGCTGAAATCCGGGCTCAGGGTGTAATATGTGAGCTCCGCGTTTAACCCCGAGTCACAGTCCGAGGCTAAAACTGTCGGGAAGAAAGAAAACGACACGCAGGACCATCAATTAACCGTTAATCGAAAAGAGCTGATGAGACGACATCAGCTGATGAATATGTTGACATCCGTGTAGATCATTATCTCTTTATGGCCTCGCTAAACATGTGATAAATCAAAAGTTCAGACAGCTACAATTATTAGAACACAAAATGTTCCCTGCTAGAGTGATTACCATCATTTGCAAAAACGAGCTTAAAGACAAGAAAAAGAAAGACTTAAATGATCAGAGCTTGTGTGCATATGCCTGGCTGGAAATGATTATATTCTAAGGTAATTACACAGAAATAACTACAAATTTGTTTCTGATGTGTGATGAGATTTTGCTCCAAGACTAAAGCCACAACCACTGTGAATTTCACTTAAACTCGCTGTTTCCTCTCGCATCCCCTCCAGCTCCGAACACCCGAATACATCAAATTACTTTGATGTGTTTATTTCGCTGCACGTCAAGCAGCTTCTGCTTCCCTTTTTTTTTTCATCTCAGCACCTTGTAAAACAGATCATATCTGGTAATTTATGATGGTCTTTTATTTAACTTGTATAACTTTGACTCGTTAAATGTTAATGAACTGAAATAACACATTTCCTTTCAACTTCACTGTGATAAGTTCACTGTTTGAATTTTTTGTCAACCTCAGTGGGTTTTTGCCCCGTGGAGACACGCTGATGGTTTAATACGGATTTTATTCTCTTGTGCTGCAGGAAATCTTTGATATTTTATCAGTCAGACAAGCAGTCCACCAGATCACCAAATTAACCACATCCCTCTGTTTTTTTTATTCATATTTCTGCCCACTCAATCTAAGTACATTTGTAGAATAAAGATCTCCATTTTAAGCTTTTAGTGTTAAAAGAGTCGGCTTTTCTTTTCTTTTTTCTTTTTTTACTTCCTCATTTCTGATTTTTTTCCTACTGATTCAAATTTGTTTGTCACTAAATCTCACAGAGGTCAGAAACTGCAAAAGTACACGCACAGTTGACAAGACTTAAACACTAAAACGCACAGTAAGTACACCCAAAAACCACGTTAAATCAATGCATTGTGTGAAAAATGCTCAGAGGTAATTTTGCTTAAAGTTCCTTTTAATTGGTGAGACAAAAACCTTTTTCTTCATCCGAGGCTGCAGCTGAATTCTACAGCTTCCAGAAAAACTTTAATCTCTCGAGTGCAATCAGAAGTGCTATTTTTTTTTTCAGGAAGCAAAGTGCCAGTGACAACGTGTCAAAACATCTCGCACATTTAAAACAAACATCTGTAACTCAATTAAAAAAATAAAAATATATAATACTGTGCATCATTTCTGCACCTCTGTAAGCACAATTTTCATCGTAATTGGCTTGTTTTCTTACAAGTTAGCGGCGATGGCCTGAGCCTCCTAATTGGAAATCATGAGGTATTCTCATTAAATTGAAAACTGGGTACACTATTAGTCATACGGAGCATAATAAATCAAAACAAATATATTGTGTCTTGGTAGCAGTGAGGTTTATTAAAGCTAAGGTCATGAAGAGGAAATGGGAGAATTATGTGTCAGTAGGTGGAAACAGTGGGACTCAAGGTTGGARGTGAAGCTTTTGGTTTAATTTAAAATCCATCTGCTGTTTTCTTGTAGAAAACAGACTTTTGGGTTGTTCCCCTCTCAGTTTCAACAGGAAACAGATGGATGTGAAACGCAGGGTCAGAGGAGACTCACCCTGCAGCAGGGACGTCGCTGTGGTTACAGTCTCAGGAACTCCGTCGACACTATAGATGGACTGGAGGAACTCTGGGACGCAGTCGTTCTCATCCGTTATCAACACCTGAACCTGATTAGTATCGAAGAGGCGAGGAGAGACAAGAAGAGGGGAGGACGAAAAACGCAAGTAAAAGAACAGAGAATTAACCACTCTTTATTAGCTCTCAAATTCACAAGACAACCGTGTCGAATTCTCTGTGCAGGAAGTTGACCCCAAAAACTTAATCTTAATTGCATTTTCTAGTTCCGCTAGTTGCCCGTTCAACTCATCCTTTATCTTCCACTTCATGATTTCCCCGAGTCCAAAATAGAAATGTTTTGAGCATGCGAGTGCCTCACTGTGTGTGCGTGTTTTTTTTTTTTCGACAAAAGCCCTTAGCTGTCCTCCATCCTACAAGCTCCCTGTCACCGCAGTGTGTAAAGTGTGAAGTGACAGCTGAGTAATAGTCCTGAAATAGATGGGAAAGGTTTTTCCCAGTCTCCATCTCCAACCCCACGACATGCAGCTGAGCAGAAAGGAAGGGTTTGCTCGCTAAATCTGCAGCACCAAGTGAACCTGTGACATGATAATTGGGTAACTAAGATCTCTAAATGAATATTTCAAACAAAACGGAATCCATGAATAGTTTAACAAGGAATGCTCATTTGGAGATGGCGATTTGAAAATTTAAGGTTCCCAGAGGGATTTTATCAGAAAATGTTTTTTTTCTTTTCATTTCCAAACATTTGATTAAAAAAAATGCATTTTCTAAAACACAGAAACAAAAGGTGGGCAGGGGGGRAAAAGTCCCATGGTTCACTTGTTAACATTTCAAAACCACCCAGCCGTGCCATCCCTGCAGAAAGCGACAAACTCTGCTGCTCCCCTTTTTTGAGGGTATCGCGGAGCAGTGCGAAGTCAATAGGTCAGAGCTGAGTTTTAATCATTGAAGTTTTTACAGCTTTGCCAACGCTGGCCCAGGGGACCAAAACAATAAGCCATTGAAGCAAAACAAAAAGCAATAAAACAATAAAATTCAGAAAAGCTCTAAGAAAATGGAAGAGAAAAGTAACTTCACAAACCACAATACTGACTTCTTCTTTTTTTAGGTTACAAAATGGGAAATTTGTAGAAAAATGACCAAACAAACACAAAGCTGTTTAAAAAAAACTCAAATTAGACATGCATCTAAATATCTAATTATTAAAGACAACACTTACAATGTTTGAAAAATAAATGTTGTGTAATTGCTTTTGTTGTAGTTTTGACACTAAAGTTCCCAAAGCTGCAGATCTGTAAGTAGTTTCCTTGCAGTTTAATCCTCCACAGTACTGGTGATGCTTCTTTAACAGATTAAACTTCAAAGAGGACCTCATCTTAGCTGACCAAAATGCATAAACTCTTGACTCTTGACTGTTTGCCACCACTACTGAAATAGATCTTTATTGATTCTTAACTGCACTAAACATACATTCATATTTTGATAGTTTTTTATTGAAAAGTTTTTGGGTACTTTTGTGTTGAAATGTTTTTATGATAAATATGTAATAATTTTTCTATACTGTGATTAAACTGTAGTTTTTTTAAAAAAATATTTAGTTTCTAATTAGTTACAGCAAGTAAAATAAGTATTGAACACGTCAACAATTTTCTCAGTAAATATATTACTAGAGGGGCTAATGACGTGAAATTTTCACCAGATGTCGGTAACAACCAAGTGATCCATACATACAAAGAAATCAAACCATAAATGTCCAGAAATGAAGTTATTTGTAATAATGTGGAATGGCACAGGGGAAAAGTATTGAACACACTTACTGAAATTTATCTAATACTTTGTACAAAAGCCTTTGTTGTCAATGACAGCTTCAAGACGCCTCCTGTATGGAGAAACTAGTGGCATGCATTGCTCAGCTGTGATTTTGGCCCATTCTTCCACACAAACAGTCTTCAAATCTTGAAGGTTTCGTGGACCTCTTCTATGAACTCTGATCTTTAGTTCTTTCCATAGATTTTCTGTTGGATTCAGGTCAGGTGATTGGCTGGGCCATTCCAGCAGCTTTAGTTTCTTTCTCTGAAACCAACTGAGAGTTTCCTTGRCTTTGTGTTTGGGCTCATTGTCTTGCTGAAATGTCCAGCCACGTTTCATCTTTATCATCCTGGTAGATGGAAGCAGATTTTTATCAAGAATGTCTCTGTACATTTTTCCGCTCATCCTTCCTTCAGTTATTTGAAGTTTGCCAGTACCATATGCTGAAAAACAGCCCCACACCATGATGTTCCCACCTCCAAACTTCACTGTTGGTATGGTGTTTTTGGGCTGATGTGCAGTGCCATTTGACCTCCAAACATGATGTGTATTCTGGCATCCAAACAGTTCAATGCTGGTCTCATCTGACCAGACTATATTCTCCCAGTATTACACAGGCTTGTTTAAATGTTGTGCAGCAAACTTTAAAGGAGCTTCAACATGCTGTTTCTTCAGCAGTGGAGTCTTGTGTGGTGAGCGTGCATACAGGCCATGGTGGTTCAGTGCATTACTTATTGTTTTCTTTGAAACAATCGTACCTGCTAATTCCAGGTCTKTCTGAAGCTCTCCACAAGTGGTCCTTGGCTCTTGGACAACTCTTCTGACAATTCTTTTCACTCCTCTGTCAGAAATCTTGTGAGGAGCACCTGATCGTGGTCGGTTTATGGTGAAATAATGTTCTTTCCACTTCTGAATTATGGCCCCAACAGTGCTCACTGGAACCTTCAGAAGTTTAGACATTCTTCTGTAACCGATGCCATCATTATGCTTTGCAACAAGAAGGTTGTGAAGGTCTTGAGAGAGCTCTTTACTTTTACCCATCATCAGATGGTTCTTGTGTGATACCTGGCCATCATTTGGGTCTGAACCAGCTGATATTAACTTGCACTGACAAGGGGCAGGCTTGCTTTCTAATTACTGAGAGAGTTCAGCTGGTGTCTTGGCTTTCCATGCCTTTTTACACCTCCCTTTCTTCATGTGTTCAATACTTTTTCCCTGTGCCATTCCACATTATTACAAATAACTTCATTTCTGGACATTTATGGTTTGATTTCTTTGTATGTATGGATCACTTGGGTTGTTACCGACATCTGGTGAACATTAGCACCTCTAGTAATATATTTACTGAGAAAAATGGTGACGTGTTCAATACTTTTTTTACCCGCTGTAACTCATTTCTTGCACTGAACAGCAAACAGCCACTCAGGACCACCCTGTTTAAGAACCGTCACATATGTAGGGGTTAGGGGTTAGGGTTAAACCAACCTCCGTGGCCGAGCTGAGACTGCCAGGCTCCTCACTGGCTCGCACCATCAGAAGGTAGCGTCGCTGATCGCTCTCATAATCCAGCGTCCTGGTCAGACTGATCTCCCCCGTCTCCTGTCGAATGCTGAAAAGGCTGCTGGGATTGATCAGCAGGCTGTAGCTGATTTGCTGCTTCTGGAAGGAAATAGCTAACACCAAAAGGAAGCTGTGGAACAAAAATAAAATAATTAAAAAGGAAAAAAGGCAGAAATGAACAAAAACAATTATTTTCTACTTGATTTCATCAAAACCCATGTCGAAACAGAATCGAAATCCTCTTTTCCTGCATCAGCACTTTGTGCTAATGAAATCAATGACTTCACGCTCCATTGACTACGTGTTCTAAACGTGGTTAGTCAGTATTTGTCAGTTTTGTGTAGTAATAGAATGCCATTACGCAGATACCAGTGTTTGTTTTTATGGTTAGGAGACTTTGCATTCAGTAACAGTATATGATGATGATTGTCGGTGCTTGCTCGAGTGCACCGATGTGACCAAATGAATACTTATTAACACAAGTCTTAAACTGTGCTGTGACGAGATGCAGCACCTAACGTCCCCTGTGTTTCTGTTCCTGTCTGCTTTGCTTATTGTAGGGAACAGATTTGAGACTATTTAGATGAGAAAACTGTCCCTTTGGGAGTCAGACAGTCAATTTATGTGCCACAATCATTTTATTTATTTATTTATTTTGACATTTAATGTCGTATTTCAGGGATGGGCAACTAGTGGCTTGCGGTCCCCACATCTGACACAAGGGGGGCTTCCGTCCTACCCACACATACAAAAAAAAGAAATTTTGAGAAATCACAGTTTACAATTTTAGAACAGTTTTGAGTGCTTTTTTAAGTAAAAAAATTAAATTTCATTTTTTTTTCTTTTATTTTTGTGGGGGGCTCACAGAATTTCAACCATTTGCTCAGTCTGCTTAGAGATGTTATCTTTCATAAAGGATTTTAATATAAGTTACCAYTGCTACTACTATTAGTGTCAATCAATTTACTTTTTTAAACTCTTTTTTAATTTATTTACTGTTTTATTGTTGGTTCATTTTATTTTATTGCTATAAAATCTTGTTCACTCTTTTTCATTAGTTTCTGTCTCGTTTTATTCCTGGTRTTAGTTTTGTTTTTCCTCCCCTCCCTCGCTCCTTTCAGCTGTGGTTTGTTAAGTCAATTAGAACTCAGTGTGATTTTATGGTCTTGCCTCACCATCCATACTTTGTTAGTCTGTTTGTTCACTGAGCCTCTGTTCAGTTTATCTGCCTTTATTTTCCCCATCTCGCCTGCCGTTTTTATTTTTTTTATTCTTTGCTTGTTTGTTCTTTGGAATTATCGGCTGCACTGCCCAAGTTTTCTGCAGCAGTTTTATTTTTTTATCCATTTTTTGTGCCATTAAGTTCATTGAAGTTGCTGTTTTCATTTACCACCTGCCTCCATCCCTTGGTCCTGCTTTTGCATCCTCCTAAAAATCGCTCACTTTAACGATATTACCTTTTTAATATTTTTCCTCTATTATGCTGTTTTCCCTTGTGTCGACCAAAAGTCAAGTATCTGACTAAAAAGTGCAGAAATACGACCGAGTAGTCCACATTTAAATAAAACAGCTTAATTATGAAATAAGACTTTGGAGAAACATCACATTTGAATTTTTCTTTTATAAGAACAAAATGTTGTTTTTGCAAAAACCCTAGAATAAATTTGTACCTATTGTTGTTTTTGGCTCAGTCACTCATCTGAACTTCATCCCCTGCTTTATGAATATATGTGAAGATGTGCAGCACTCACGGCTGTCCTTCAGGTGTGTTCTCCGGTATGGAGATGGCGTAGCTGGTGTTGGTGAACTGCGGCGCTCTGGCTCCTGCCACCACAGAGAGCATAGCAGGTGCGCTGCGACTTCCCACACCATCAATGGCCACCACGCTTAACAGGTACTCTCTGTCTCTCTGAAGCACCAGCCCTGTGGTCAGCACCTGGCCTGTCTCTTTGTCTACAGCAAAGCAGCCGTCACCGCCTACAGGGAAGTAAAATGATATGATTTCCTATCGCTGGATCCAAACCAAGCCCTCGGTGCTGTCTGGAATACTAACTCAAAGGTTACTCATGAGAGTTGAAATAACGATTCTTCCTTTTCTGAGCTCACTGAATTAAAGGAATACTTCAGCCTTTTTTAACGGCTGTTCTGTGGAGTTATCAGTGATCGATACCTGCAGTGGAAATCAATCAGAGCATTATCACCTTCAAATATCAAGCAGAAGTTCTGTCAAKGAAGAAGAGCAATCAGGAGGCCTAACTGGGCCAGTTTTAAAGCTGATTTCTGCCATATTAAAGCAGCTTTAATCCAAAAACAAAAATCRCACATGATCACAAAGCTTTTAAATCATTTGCAGTTTTACACCAATAAATACACAAAATATATTATTCACTSATAATTTCACAAAATACCCCTTTAAAATGTTCAAGTATTTAAGGTTCGAAGCTTATACTGAATTTACAAACATGATTCAAAGACAATACTGCCCTCTTTTCTTGAAATGCAGGGAGAGTAATAGTTGTGACAACATGGCTATGTTCACACTGCAGGTCTTAACGCTCACTTCCCATTTTTTGCAACAATTCAGTTGCTTTTTTGCATGGACGTTCGCGTTATSATATATTATTTTTTAAATGCAACCACCATCAGACCCCAGTAGGAACGCTGCACAGCASTGATGCATGTGCAGAAGAAGACGTCACAGTCAGCTCGCTGTTTAGCTAAATATGGATGCTACATGTTAGCATGTTGATTCTGAAGTTGCTGTGCAGTCAGAGTCGATGAAATGATTATCTGACGTGCTTGTTTAGGTCAGTGTTTATATCTGAACGTGTCTCTGACMGGATGCTTCGGTGCAGCATTTTATTTTGGAACGAAGCGACKTGCTAAAAATAAAGTATCGATCAATTCTGTTCTGTAGCTGAAGACATATTTAGCTTCATGATTTAAACTGCATGACTCGAGGTTAGTGTCATTATTAAATGGATCGATCTGCTCACCCACAACTCACTGATGTAAATGTACCACAAACTGAAAAGGTCTGGGTCGGATTTGAAAAAAATCTGATTTGACACGTTCAGCGGGGTCGCACGGGGCAGGAAAATCAGATTTGGGTCACATTGGCCTGCGGTGTGAACGTTACCACTGAAGTATCTTGATAGTCCAGTGTAACAGTTTATCACGCTGCAATTTTGATCACTCAGTTTAAGGAATATTCAACAGCATTCAAGTTGAATTTATGTTTCTAGTTTTGGTTATTTCTGTCCAAAACCGCAAAACTKATGTGAACCGATACATCATAACCTTTGAACTTGTCCTAAAACATACAAAACAAGACATTAACTTTTCACTTTTTAGATTCCTGTGGGTAAAGATTAACAGGGTTATAAAAGGTATCAGTATAGGAACACAATATTAAACAGTGGTTGATTTATGTCTGATTAGACGTAGGTCAGATCGTTAAGGTGCCTCATTTTGGCCCTAAGTGGTGAGTGGTTTCCTTTTCCAAGCCAACAAGCACAATGTGAGGCTATTTAAAATGACTGCTTTGGATAGACTGCAAATAAATAATCATTAGTTTACAACCTCTCAGGTCAGAAAGTTCAAGGATTTCCATCTACTCTGGCCAGACGAGACCTTAAAAAAACTGACTGGTCGTCACATTTCAGTGTCCTCGAGAGTTTTATCGCTGACAGCAGTGCAGTGTCAGTGGAAATTTCAGTCCTGAGCCTCAGTTGCTGGTTTTGTCCCAGAAGCAAATATTGACAGACTAACTCTGAGAAATCATGTCGACCTGTTAGATTTCAAACAACACAAAAAATACACAATTACACTGCCAGGACTTCTCTTTTAGAGAATCCAGGGGAAAAAAAACACTGAGTTTCATAAATATTAATATTACAAAAAATGTTCTTCTGTAATATAAAATAATTCATTCAGCAAAATCTGCAAAAGATGGATGTTTTCTGAAGATGTGTGCGAACGATTATTTATCGAGCAAAACTSTTCATTAAAGTGAGTGTTTGCCTGAAGGGGGTTTGGGATTCTCACTTTGTCAAATTGTCTTCAGGTGTCTTTTGTTGTGATATGTTGATGTGTAAACAACGCGGAATTCATCTGAGTGCATCGCACACGAACAATCAGGTAGCACGGCGAGCAAATGATGGTGTGAATTATTGGACAGAACAAGATCATTTATACAGCTTCGCTCTTACCTGCCTGCTCATCCATCACACACGCAAAGAAAAGGGTTTTTATCTGGAATTTTTAGCAAACAAACAAAGATATGCTTTATGAAGAGCCAGAATAAACTGAGTTTTGAAAAGGAATCAACTGCATGAGTTTTCTTCCTGAGTTTGCTTTGAGCATGGATGTGATTAAAGTAAAACAAGACGTTAGTAAAAAAAGTATGTTATCCAAGCTGTCAAAAGAATCTTTTATGAACAGACCAAACACTGTGTTAGTCTGGTGGGTACTATGACTGCCCGCCCCGCTCTGTGGTTCTCATCCCATCTGCTCCTACTGGAAACATTGATTTTTCTTTTTCTTTAATAGTTTTACAAATTAAAAAGACAGATCACAATAGGCRTTTAAATGGGCGCACTAATTTCTCAAACCAGCTTGGAACTGATGAGTTTTAACATTTCTCAAAATGAGTAAACAGCACTTTTGGTTGGAGGCTATTTTCTGTTAGAAATTATAACAACAGCATAACTGTGTACGTTTAAGGGAAAAAGACAGGAAAATGGCAATCAATGAGTGACAAAAGAAAGTAAAGAAAAAGTAATGAGCAAACATTTGATAAGCAGCAACACTGTAACCCATTCAAGTACTTTTCTTTTAAATTTATGTACGTTTTAAATAAGAATGGAGGTCTGTTTAAAAAAACGAGTCAACAGTCTAAGACAAAATGACTTACTGTTATTCCTTTTATTTTTTATTTTTAGGCATTAAAATTTACAACCTGAAAAGCAATAAAATGTTGAAGTTTTGATTAGTATCCCCGCTYTTTAGGTTTTGGTTCCTGCTGCTGCTTTCCCATTGTTCTGCAGACTGACAGCTGGTAGGAGTAAAGCATGAACAAAGGTATCAATGTGCCAAAGAGAGCGAGGGGGTGGTGTGGGGGTGCATTCAAACAATACAAACAATACACTACTTTGAATATTTGAAGAAAAACAATATAAATGTTTATATTGAGGGCCATCGCCTAAAAACAGGTTTTTATTTTAAATAGCCTCATATTGTGCTTGTTGGCTTGGATTACTGAGATGCATCAGGGACAGTAACTTTTGATGTTTATTGCACCAGAGTCTGAGGGTAACGTAATTTCAATCATGTGTCTGTCCTGCAGATTTGACAATAAATCGACTTTGACTAAAAGGGGGCAAAAAAAWWTTTTTTTTTGAAAAACAAACACAAGACTTCTACTTTTAATATAATTTCAGGTAACACAAACTAGCTCAAACTGTGTGAAATTTATACTCTAGTAAATGTGTGTAGTATTTTGCATACATTGTTTTGCTGTCATTAACAAAGAAATTTTGCAACAACGTCTTTTTCACAAGAAACCCCTGCGAATGCTTAACACACTTCTAATAGGTTCTGCAAATGGGGTCAGATCATGGTCATCTAGAGGCCAGTTGTTCTAACGAAATCTCGTGGTGTTTAAAGCTGAGGACAGGTCAAGCAGATTAGATAAATAACGTGAAATCCAAACAGCGGGTTCAGATCACTTTGATTGTTTTTACTAATTTTCAGCTGACAAACGCCACAACTTAAGGGTTCTTAGCATGCTAATGCAGACAATAAGCACCTCTGTGCAGACGGGGTTTAACTCAAAATCAGGGCGCTGTGGGATGTCCTGATTACAGTTAAACCGAGAGTCGGAGGGAAATCAGAAACCCCCACAAGCAACATCAGCACATCCCGCAATCTCTGCCAACAACCCTCAATCGCTTCAGCCACCAGGGGGTCCACTCTTCTGGCAGGCTTCCAACAGCCCACTGCATGTGTTTGTGTATGAGTGAATGTGCGCTTGCATGATTCTCTGTATGAGACAGAGAGAAGCAGACAGACAAGAGTGCATGAAAAGTGCATAAACAAATCTGCGAAGGCCTTTGGCTGTGTAGGGGATTTTCTGATTGAGTGATTGTATGGGTAGGAGAAAGAAAAGAGGGATGGCGACAGAGAGAGGGAAAGAAAGACTAGAGATGCTAATGGACACGGAAAAAAGCATGCGAATGCATGAATGAATGTGGGAATGCCTGTGGCTGTAGCGCTGAGAGATTGTGCTGGTGTCAGACTGGTTGTATTAATTTCCAAAGCTTCACAGCCTGCCAACCTATTACCAACAAGACAACACATTTTACCTCCCCCTCATACAGCTTATGAGGTTATGTGCATGAATATGAGCGGCAATAATGCTTACCGTCTGACAGGAAATATTCCACTTCTCCACTTTTGCCCTCATCCCCATCTATAGCCTCCAGCTGGTAGACAAATGATCCTGCAGGGGCCTCAGGAGACACAACAGCCAGGTAGGGGTAAGGCTTCATATTCCACTCAGGGACGTTGTCGTTGACATCGGTGATCTTCAGCTTCACCTTGTTCAGGTACCAGTCTGGGCCTGAGGGATGGTGCAGAGATAGTGATGAAACTGTGATTACTTAAAGTGACAGCTGTCATGTAATAGTATGTGCAGAGGAGAGACAAGCAACCAGGGTAATTCGAAGCACCGGCAAACTGACTCAAATGAGGGCACAGGTATGTGACGTATAAATCCTTATTTAGGTGAAGGAATATATAAAAACAGGAAGGTAATAATAAATATTTGTTTCTTGTTTAAAGTACTGATTGTAAACTGTAAAATCAAACATAAAATACAGTTTGAAAGAGTTAACATCTGTCATTTTCCCGAAAAACGTATATGCAATTCTGAAAAGCGGTATAATCTAAAAGGAGATATATCATGTTTTTAAATCTTTATTTTTCAAATTTACAGTAAAACATTCAGTTGGTGTCCATATCAAGTGGAACTGCACTGCTTTGGTCGGAATTCCTCATTGTAACTCCACAAGCCCACCTTTTACCCCTTTTCTGAGGTGTGTCAGATCAACTCATTTTGAAGCTGTCTCTTTAAATCCAACCCCGCCCCCTCCATCCTCCAGACCGGTCCATTCTAGTTTGATAGAGAGGTTTACAACTGTATAGTGGCAAAGAAACAGTTTGTTTGTTTGTTTGTTTGTTTGTGTTTGTTTGTTTGTTTGTTTGTTTGTTTGTTTGTTTGTTTGTTTGTTTGTTTGTTTGTTTGTTTGTTTGTTTGT
>NW_013952549.1:926852-928320 GCF_001266775.1 Austrofundulus limnaeus
TTTGTTTGTTTGTTTGTTTGTTTGTTTGTTTGTTTGTTTGTTTGTTTGTTTGTTTGTTTGTTTGTTTGTTTGTTTGTTTGTTTAGACTTGTCCATCCAGCCTTACATGCTGGAGCCAGAGTCTGACCCAAAGCCAGAGGAGAATGAAAGCCACCAAATTGTAGCCTTATTTATTAACCTTTTTAGCAGTTCCGTCACAAATACTGTGATGTAATAGTTTAGAAAGCGTCATTGAAAACAAGGCAGGTTGAATAATATGACCCAAACAGAATAGAAAGACATATTTGCAGCACCAGGAGAAACTAAATTCAACTTTTCTGCACTTCTAGAAACTCCACGCACACAACAAAATGTATTTAATGGCTAAAAAAAATGGATTTTGCATGAAATGTTCCCTTTGATGTAAACAAAGTTAGTTGAATCTGGCTAAAAGCTTATGAAGGTTTGACTCACTTGATGAACCTACATTAGGCTGAGCTCAGTTTATGTAGGTATAATTCTGAAAATGCCTTTTAGGTGAAAATATAAGAACGAATACTGTGAAACAAAAAAATAAATAAATAAAACTTGAGCTTGGCATTCAAACATGTGCAGCCTTTGCAAAACTTCTTCTAGATCGGTAAGTTTAAACATTTCACCCTGCCCTACATTTTTTTTTATTTTATACTTTACTCAACAAATCTGAATTTATAAAAGTACCAACACATCTAATGTTATTGGACATCTCAATCTCAAGCAGGTCTTTCATGGATGTTACCAGTGATTACCTATTTTCAGCAACTTTTTTCAGTTTTTCATTGGTAAACAAACACACACGGTTTGATGCAGGACAAACTTAGCTTCCAAATGTTTATTTTAACAACCGATATGAGGGGAAAAAAATCTATATTTGTTTTTTTTTTACTTTATGATTTTATTTTTTGATGGTCTTAATATTACAACGAGTACCAACTCAGAGCTTTGCATAGTCCAACTTTCATTCAGAGATCTGTTAMGGTCTCTTTAACATATCGAACAAAAACAGTGATTTACCCATGATCATCTTTAATTTTRCCATGGCCATTTGACTTAACAGGTGTGTAAAGAACTGTTCAGATCTGTAGCCTGAATAATACAACTGATTAAGTTCTCAGATGAATGTTTGGATCCAAAGACTCCATTTCACTTCAAGCCTGTCTGTAGCTTCAGCTGAGTTGAGTTCTCATATTTTAAGGAAAACCTGGTCACCCTCCCTGGGGGTGGTCTCTGTTATGTCAGCGTTGGAATTCCTGAAATGTAAACCACTACATGTTTATCCTACTGGAGCGAGGCACATATTAAAAGAAACTTGTTGATTCTCTCACTGTTTAAATCAAACGACTGACTGATCACGAACTATAAGTTATAAGATTGGGCCTCATGCAAGAACCGTTCGTACGCACAGATTTGTTCTCAAATTGTGCGTACGAGTGATTTAGGAGAATTTGAGG
>NW_013952549.1:929118-934166 GCF_001266775.1 Austrofundulus limnaeus
CCTTTGTACGAACAAAAGTAAGAGAAATTTAGGATAAGAATACGAACATGTTCTTGCATGAGGCCCAATGTCTCTAAAATTTGGGTAAACAACCATAAAATATCCAACAGGTGGATAATTATGTACAGTAAGTTGTCATTATATAGAGGCGGGTGGATGTGTTATCACCCATTTATTTTCAATCAAGTCTACCGTTCAGGCATGTCGGTTCCCATGAGAAGGAGCCTCAGCCTCAGTCTCACCTACCAAGTCTGGGTAAAGTTACCTTGATCTTCCCAAAGGGATGCAGGGATGACGCCAGAAGACAGCAGGCACTTTGTCGCCTGCATGCTGTGTCACTGAAGTGAATAAGAAGATTCCAAGAATCCAATTAYCAACGTGCTCAGTCTAAGCCGAGGCTGATTGCAAGAAAGCGCAGCAGCTCCCAAGGAGAAGCTGCATACCTCTATGACAGGAGCGTGGCACGACTTTTGCTGGCACCGCTAATAGGGACCGTTATCCACATTAAACACAATGACACAGTCTGAACATTATGTTCAAGAGAAAAAAAAAGGAAAAAAAGACAACATAATGGGACCTATTAATTGCCTTTTTGGGGGAGATTTGTTGCCTCAAAGTGAAGCTATTCAAAGATTTAAGAGCTAACACACTACTGCCAYAAACGCTGGCTGTGATCGTGTGTCAGTGTGGCATGAGGAAATGTCAGAAGAGTTGCCAACCAGTTCAGTGGGCTGCCATCCACAGAGGCCATCTGCCTCACCCTCGAGAAGAAAAAGAACCTCCTGCCAAGACAAGCATACTCACAAACAGATGCACTAACAGATTTAAACATAAGCACAAGGACTTGACATAGAGGCAACTTATACCGTTTCATCCATCAACCACCACCCCCCACCCACCCACACACCTCCCTTAACTTTTTTATTCTCATGCAAACACACACAAGTGGACACTCAAACAGGGAGGTGAGCTACCTGACAGCTCAAACTATGAGTTGCCAAACTTGTTATGTAACAAGTCTCCTGTTTGTGACCACAGGATATAAATGTGCTTTTTAATCCACAAAAAAAGCAAGTTTGTGATGCGTCCAGTCACCCCTCGGAGTTTGACTCAATGGATATTTTGTATTCCAAAACGGTTCTGCTTTGCCGGTTTCCTTAATATTTTGCAGCATAAAGTCTCTGCTGAGTCTAAAATTGACAAGAGTGTGCATGCATGGCTGTTTGTCATGTGCATCACTGTGCTGGATCAGAGATGGTGATTTGTCCGGAGCGTTCCCTGCTCCTCGTCTGAGACAGCTGGGATCGGCTAAAGCTCCGCAGCACCTCGGGCCTCTCTCAGATGAGTTTGGAAACAAAAAAACAGGAAATGCRGAGAACGCATTACGTATTTTATAACTGTTGAACTTGATGGGAAATGAAATGCGATGCACTCTAGACTCGCTCTAAAGAGTTCACAACTCAAACACAATAGCTACAAAGTGTGTGACAGCTCCTAAAAGGATTGTTAGAAGGATAATAACACAGAGAGGAAGAGCTAGAGGAAAGAATTAATCTAGCTTTCTGCTCAGGCTTTAAAGTTTCTCTGCTGAAGAGAAAAGTTCAGGCTCAGACTGTGACGGTAGTTCGTTTTGGATAAATAGCCACTCTATCGCGTGGGCAGGAAAACCAATCAATGCTCAGATGCTATCTGCTAAAATGTTGACAGTGGCAATTTATGCACTTTAAGCCAGATCATCCTGCTCTGTTAGACGGAACAATCCTTTCGTGATGAGTAATGAGAAAGAAAGAAAAAAGATTTTACAGCAAAGTATAAGGAGGGTTAAAAGGCACTTAATCAAAAAGAAATCAGAGCTCTAGCACTTAACATTTAGTTAACTATCAAATCTTTGCAGGGAGCRATGCAAGACATATTCCTTGCCTCCTGCTTGTTGGTGTCTTTCCCAAACATGTCTCTGTGGTAATGGTAGAGATGATTTTACAAGGCTCCATCTAATTAGCTTGTTACAGAGAGACTAATCAGAGCCAAGGCAGATAATTAGAGCCTATCAGCTCTGGAATGATAATGAAGAATGTACTCGCGTGTGCACGGGTGCGTGTTTGCGAGGTGTGAGACTTTATGCCTGCATGGGCCAGCAAGAGTGCACGCCTCGTGTTCTCAGGGCGGCAAGCGTGAGCGGTTTCTCCCTGATCTGGTGAGCTTAGTAAAGAGCTGCTGTGAGCGATGCCCCATGAGCGCCAAAGCAGCACAAGCTGCCTCACCTGACCGGGACAAGAAAATAAAATAAACTAGAAGCACTCGGAGAGTGCAAACCTCCACCAAGACCAATTTCCCCCATCTTGTAATAGAGTTAATGYGCAAAAGCAGAGATGGAAACACATTTGCCGATTAAGTTCTGACGTAGTGAACATTTAAGCAGGCAGTATGCACGGGATTTCTTCTTGGTGGAGTCCAATGTGAAAAAAAAAGTCAGACTCGTCGCCCGACGTTATTCATCATCAAACTGGTGTGGGATTAAGCTCCTAAGTTTTCATCAGTCACATTTCACCATRTAAAACGTCTGTTTTATCCCCTTGTATGAGTTCGTAATGGTTTGACTCTCTTTATAAAGTGCTTCTTGGCTCCCCCGTCTCCAAACTTTGAGGCCCGGCCAGAAGCTCTGTGTTTACAAGCCTAGTAATGAGAAACTGTTTTGATTGGTTGTTTCGTAAATGCGGTGTGTTTGAGGAAATGGGGAAAATAGGTTTCATGGTGCAGTCACGCACTTCCTGGTCACAAAATGTTCTGTAAATGTATAAAAACCCGCACATTATGGCAAAAATTATTCATCATTAAAGCTGGTTTTAACATTACTTTCCTAAATTTTGAAGTCCGTGCTGTCAAATCCAGTTCAAATGAACACTGAAAGCTCTCACTGTTTTTTACAGAAGCCCTGTGAAAGCACCACAGCTTTGCCGAGCTCAGAAGATTGAAAGAAAAAAAATCCCTGTATCCGCATCATGATCCGGAACATCACCAAAATTTAAAGGTGTGTTACTTGGGCCAGTAGCCACATGTGGTAAAAACGTCATGGCAATACGTCCACAAGATTTTGAGTAATGTTGTCCACGGACAGAACAACAGACAGACGGACATACGCGACCGAAAACATTACCTCCTTAGTGGAGGTAATAAATAAAAAAGTGATGAAATAACGGGCAGAGGCTCGCAGCCTCCGGTAGATTTTTCATTGTCAAATWCGCCATGTGCACTGTGTGTGATGAAAAGCTGGTCCAAACTGTACAATCCCATAAGGATAAGAGCATCAGCTGACTGACTAGCATAATAATGCTTCATGAAAAGTTGAAAGATACGGGTGCAGTTGGCTAAGGCTCAGTGAGCACAATGACTATAGTGTTTTAGCATGTGTGTGAGATGTGTGTGAGTTTTCCGTCTCCCTGCATGCCATTTTGTTGATGTTTCCTGCTGTTAATCCTCTTCTTGGGTATGTGCTAAATAAAGCTGCTAAGTGGCTTGCCAGTTTAAAAAAAAGAAAAAAAAGAAAAAAGTTGTCTCAAGTGCTTCTGTGCACATATACACTGCCCACAGTACAAGGACATAGAGNGCAGAGGCTCGCAGCCTCCGGTAGATTTTTCATTGTCAAATTCGCCATGTGCACTGTGTGTGATGAAAAGCTGGTCCAAACTGTACAATCCCATAAGGATAAGAGCATCAGCTGACTGACTAGCATAATAATGCTTCATGAAAAGTTGAAAGATACGGGTGCAGTTGGCTAAGGCTCAGTGAGCACAATGACTATAGTGTTTTAGCATGTGTGTGAGATGTGTGTGAGTTTTCCGTCTCCCTGCATGCCATTTTGTTGATGTTTCCTGCTGTTAATCCTCTTCTTGGGTATGTGCTAAATAAAGCTGCTAAGTGGCTTGCCAGTTTAAAAAAAAGAAAAAAAGAAAAAAGTTGTCTCAAGTGCTTCTGTGCACATATACACTGCCCACAGTACAAGGACATAGAGTGTGTGTGGGATGGGGATGAGAGAAAACAGAGGAAAGGACAGGCAGATACAAGAACACAAATATCAGCAGAAACAGAGAGATAGAGGCTGAGAGGGGGAAGAGGCAGGCAGCATGGTGGAAGGAGGATTGTGTGATACTTACCAAAGGAGTTAAAATAACATGGAAAGCGCACAGGGGAACCACAACAAACAGCATAGCACAAGAAAAGGTGGTGGGGGCRTCATTGATGGGAAAGAAAACAAAAAGTAGAAGACCATAAGAGGAGAAAATTAAGATAGAACACACAGTATAATTAATAATGCAGGGTTTTCTCATGCTTCCCTTGTTCCCACTACCTCCATTCAGGGAGGGAATTAGGATACAAACACATCTTCGTGGAATTAAACAAATTGCGTCTGCAAGCATAAACATCAATGGCCCGTGTGAGACGTGGAAATTTCCGAGGTGCTCTTTTCGCGGCGAGTGAATGGAAAGTGAAAATCAGCTCAAAGGGGGAGTAATGAGGTACATTAACCAAATGCTTGCAGAGTTAAGGAGGCTCTATTCCAAACCTGTGTTGCTTAAAGCTGAGTGTGAAGTCGTCAGCAGGAGATCAACACGCTGAAAGCACCGGGGACGAAAATCTATTAACTCTGCAGCAGCTGACACGCAAACCATGTAAACACACGTTCTGGCACTTTCATCCCAGAACTGTTAGAAACGTCACATCCTCAAGTTCTGCTCATTACTTTGCATCAAAAATCGGCACCCCTGAAGACACYGTGTTTGGTGTGTTTAATAAGGAGACGTGTGTGTTTCTGCAGCTACGWAGGGAAATAATTTGCAACAGTGTCAACATCACTTTGGCCTGGATTACATGACTGCAGATAAAGCAAATAAAAAATCATGCAAAGTATTTATATTAACAAGAATCTCAAAAAATATAGATCAAAAATAACAGGAACTTGTGATTCTAATAGGAGTCACAGTTGGTTCAACTGTAAAACTGATCAGAAAAACTTCAATTTGCATGTATAAAAGTTGAGTAGAGTTTGGTTT
>NW_013952549.1:936586-972134 GCF_001266775.1 Austrofundulus limnaeus
ATACAAAAACTTATTCATTCCCTTTTTGTTTTATTGCTTTGTGCTGAAAAAAAGTGCCCTATTCACTCACATAAAAGAGGGGAATTTAGAGAGGAGCAAGTGTTGCATGGAGATATACTGGTTAGTGTATGTGTAGCCCTCAGAGAAAGAAAATGTATAATTTAGCTGAAATATTCCTCCGTTCGTTTGAAACAAATGTGGCATATAAGCTTTGCGTTTTGMTTTTTTAAAAAGCAAAGTTTAAAGATGCAAAATGACTTTAAATGTGTTATTTTCTGCAACCTTCTTTTGCTCTGTAATTCAAATACAACCCTAAAAGTGATTGTCACAAAATAGAACTGTGGTTATGTCCTGATGCATCTCAGTAATCCAGGTAAAAAATCAAAAAGAAAAAAATTGTATAGGTCCTCTGGACGGGTTCTTCTCTAATGAAACGTTTCGTCTCTCCTCCAAGAGACTTCTTCTGTCTGAGAGTTTCTGTGGGGGGTTTCTGTGAGAACTGYGGTTAATTATGACACCCAACTTTAAATATTCAAATAATAAAACAAATGAAATTAGTTCTTTTATAAATTAATTTTTGCGTTATTGAATATTTTTCTATTTCTTCACATCCTATCAATAATTTATCATTTAGTTGTAGAAGCTGGTTTGAATAGTAATCAGCTTGTCTCTGTATCAAGWACAGAAAAAGACAGAGTGCAGTGTAAATATTTAGCAACATGGCATGTTGGAGAAAACTATATATAGCTYATAAAGTGCAACTTGTGTTATTCATAAAGTACATGAATACTCTGTGAAAGTGTTGGTTAATTTAGTGTACTTTACGAAACTTAAATGCTGCAATTCTGAAGAAAATGTAGGGAATTTAAATCGTGGTTCTGTTCCAACACTGTAGTGTAGGCAATATGGAGAGGTCTTATTTATTTATTTATTTATTTATTTATTAGGATTGCCATGAACAATGGCAAACCATAGCACTTACATGTATGTGGCGTCTGCTATGGTTACATGTCGAATGCCGAAGCTGAAGAAAAAGGGGGAGCTGAACTCAGGTCCCCTTTTATACGGACTGAGGTGGGGCCCACAGTACGTGGGCGTGGACTATTGGTTCTTCAGAATGCGCGAGCGCGCGCGGGGGTACCCATCAGCGATAGCCTTAGAGGGCGGAGYTTACACGAAATAGAACTTTCACCATTAATGCGGCCCAAACCATAGGTTCGGGCCCCATGAAAAATACATCAATGCGTCGGCGTTGATCTCACGAGGTGTGCTATTATTTATCTTTATATAATCTGTTACCATGGCGACGTAATCCCCAAAAAACTAATCTAAAAATCCCCATTGGATTACATGGGAAGCTCCTCACTCTAGGTCATGTGACCCTAGAGTGTGAGCTCTGTAATTTTAAAGAAACTTTGCAAACAAATTCCTACTACAGCCACAATTTTCACGTTACAAGGACAAATTACACATCAAAACGTAGGAWTTTTTGTCTTCTTTCAGAAAATGTGCCTGGTTTGGCTCTAAGACAATTGGTTTTCTCTCTACATACTTCAGAAAAAAGAAATTTTATTTCAGTAAAGACCAAAGTCTTCTGACGCTCATGGTCCAAAAATTATTTCAATAGCCCTTATATTTTTTGTACAGCAGCTGTTTGAAAGGACACATTTCTGTGTGCAGCTGAGCTGCTGCTGGGAATCCAGCCTCCTGATTGGCTGAGGCTGTAGAGAGTTCAATGTAGGTTAAAGGTCACACATGACATTACAAAGGTTTCATTTGTTAACATGGTAATACAGTGAACCCACAAAGACCTCCATAAAACTCCTTTGGTAGCTGACAGCTAACTCCACACAATATGAATGCTTCTCACAAGTGTAAGCTAATTGCTAAAGCTAACTTTGAAGAAAAAAAAAGGCTCTCATTCAGCCATTTAAAATCATATGCAGCTCAGTCCACACTCCAACTGTGGGTTAGACAGTGTCTTACCTGTAGCAGATACAGATCATAGATTTATACAAACATATTTAATTCAGCCAGTTTTCAAACTAATTAGCTAACATTTGGTACACTAGTAGCTAAAGGTCAGCTCTATCAGAAATAGTAGCCGAAATAATAAATACAAGATGGCTGCCATAGCTAACTTCAAATTACTGTAATCTTGCCAAATTTTGGTATATTGAGCTAAAAAATTCATACACAAGTAGCTGACAGTGACCTCTACCAAAAATAGTAGCCGAAATAAAAATCCAAGATGGCCACCATAGCTAAGTCCAAATTACTCCAATTCAGCCGATTTTCAATATATTGAGCTGTTACATGTCTGGCAGATGTAACATGAGCTAATAATTGATACACAAGTAGCTGGCAATAACCTCTACCACAAATAGTAGCTGAAATAAAAATCCAAGAAGGCCGCCAAAGCTATTTTCAAACGGTTTTCGCTCAGCCTCTGTTTGATATATTGAGCTGAAACTTGGTTTACTGGTAGCTGACAGTAAGCTCTGTCACATACTGGAGCACAAACATGAAAAACAAGATAGCAGCCGAAGGAACTTCGGCTACTTTTTTCTATGCAAATGAATAGAGGTTGTTTCAACATGACTGCACCCGCACAAGTTATACGTCAAAACGACCGGCTCGGTCAGGGGAAGTGTGTTCTTCCTCAACTGTACATTCATTGTTACCATACCATTAGGCAGACAAAGACACCCTACAAATTCTATTGGAAATGAATGGGGAAGGCCTCAAAGCCTTTAAAACCTGAACGCTCTTTAAAGTATCCCATGAACCACTGAAATTAACGTTATAAATCTCTAAAACAGTCATCATTGGACAGTCCTCTGTCACTGTCCAACACTTTTGTTCAACTCAGACACATAATGGCTGTCCAAGTAACCCTCAATTACCACATCATTGCTGGAAATCAGCACATTTTACATRTGCTGAATGAGTCTAAAGTGTGAAACAAAGTGTTAAAGAGCTTTAAAACAACTGATCCACCTTATTAGAGTACTTGAGTCTTACAAATGGCAGAAATAATGTAGAAAA
Source organism: Austrofundulus limnaeus (assembly GCF_001266775.1). Lineage (NCBI taxonomy): Eukaryota > Metazoa > Chordata > Actinopteri > Cyprinodontiformes > Rivulidae > Austrofundulus > Austrofundulus limnaeus. Next base: position 939,635 of record NW_013952549.1, read on the forward strand.
ATGTCTGTTAGCAAAATATTTCATGAATCAAAGCACAAATTTTGCCAAAATACATCCAAAATGAGTTACAACTGTCATTTTGTGACACCTACAGAAAGAAAAAAGGCAAACAAGTTGCTGACATCTCAATCAGACATCAAATACATCTTTAGGACTGCTGTCAGAACCTCTTTAAACAGCAAACATGTTCAAAATGTACAGGATGAGTTTTGCACAGCTGGCAATCTTCTCATAGTTTCTCCAGGAACTATTCTAGTTTATTTTGCTGTTATGAGAACGTTGACTGCACTGTTTGTGGAATTTTTATCACTTTCAGTATTTCAGTTTTGTGTTGAGTTTGTGTTAGTTTTATAACTACCTTTTTTGTTTATTTATTTTTGTGGAGCACATTTTAGACAGAAGGATATGTTTGTGTATTTATATATTTGAAACGTGATGGGTTGTCAAAACCAGAGAATCACTTTGTGCTGCCAGTCTTATTGTGTGTCTTCATAGGCTCGAAGCGGCTGTGATAGTCGAGCACGAAGAATCAAAAACAAAGGAAATTAGAATCTGACAGAGATGAAAACTTTGAAGTGTGAGTCCTTTTTTAAATAATGAAATAGTTTTTCTTTCATTTACTACTTGTTTAGAGTCACAATATATTTTGTCTCACATTTTTCTAGATGTAGACTGATTTAACTCTGGGCAGCCACTGTCTACATGTCAAATATTACTGCCAGACATTCGGACAATGTTTTTAGAATGCAATATGAGTTTATGTTAATGTAAATTGCAGCCTAAAAGCACTCTGCATGGAGAATCAGACAAGAGAAGTATTTCATTAAAGCAGTGGCTTTACTACTTTTATTACAAAGATGTGACAAATAGCCCACCAGCTGCTTTGTGTCCGTTTATTGCTGTGCAAAAAATTAAAATCACCCAGACGTTTGTCTGGGTGCTATGAGGTTTTATATTCAAGTTAGAGCAGAAATAACGATCACTACCTCATGTCAGTAACTCAACACCAGCTCCGGGCTCCACTTACTCTCTTTACACCACAGATTCATTTCTCTCTGTCAATATTTTCCCATAATTCTAGTCTTTTCCTGGTCTCTTTGACACCAATCAAGCTCATATTGTTATGGCTGTGATTTGAAAGGAGTGCACTTAAAGTTTTGATCTTTCCATTGTTAAACGCTACAGAGACAAAAGTCAGAAAGCTATCATTTCAGTGATTTGAAGAATCTAAACAAAAGGCTTATTTAAAGGAAAATATTCCACCTAAAAAAATCTCAAACCTCAAAAAAGCTACCAAACTATCCTTGCTCCAACATGTTGGCCATCATTTCCTCCACTTTCGTGAAGTTTGTTATATAAATGTTAAAAGTTTCCTTTATTCATCCTAAACAACACACCATCATTAACATTACTGGAATTCCACACTCATTAACAGATTACACGTTTTGCAGGTGCATTCTTTTCAACTTTTGCTCGTCTGTTTTCTTCACAAAGCCTTTGCAAATTGAGCTTTGCACCTCTGACTCACCTGTCAAACATGCAGCATCTCTCTGTGCTGCTGCAGTTTGCACGTATTAAAAAAAAAACTATACATTTAGAGGGAAATCCTTACATATTTATGTAAATAAATGTGGGGCAAATAGAGCATGGTTCTCAAAGAGAAGTGCTGTTTGCAACATGCATTTAGGSTCAAATTATCACGTATCATGTTGTTGTTGCAGAATGCTAAATCTTTGAATTATAGAACATTTCAGCGGGGATGTAGGATGGGGGTTTCACCCTCCCCGTGGAGTAAAGTGAGCAGTGCAAACCTGAGGTTATCCTTCTTTACATTTTTTAGGTGAAAATAAGGATGTAATGATCACTATAGCCCAAAGTGTCACCTATTGATTTAGAAGCATCCCACTCTCATACAGTCAGATTTTCTCCATCTAGTTTTAAGAAGCATCTCTGAGCTTCATCTGTTCAAAACACTCACTGTTTCCTTTTTTCTGTCACTTTTTGTTGCATGTGTTTGTGACAGGTGGCCATATTTTGATTGAGCAGCTACAGAAATCTGCTGTGTTCTAACTTTAAAACAAAGCAAACTGCTCGCACCTGCTGAACTTCTTGAGTGTGTTTGCGCCACCAAACTGTAATTAGCAATATTAGCTTTGCAAATACGATGAAGGTGAAAAGGAAAGAGGGTGACATGGCACCTGTGGTGTAATGTTAGTGAATGGGCTCCATTCTTTTTTTTCATCGGTTAGCCATAGGAACATTAAAACGAGTATACCCAAATTGTGTTTTAAATGTAAGTAATTAAGTTAAGTTTTATTTATATAGAGCCTTTCACAGAAATAAACTCACAAGGTGCTGTACATTCAGGGGAGGGGGAGGAGGCAGTTAAGGAACACCCATTCAAGAAGACATACAAGACAAACATGGGGGAACAGGTGAAGCAGGTCNCTTTAGCACACATTAAACAATCATTTTAATGGTAATTAAAAATTATCMCAATTATTACTGTAAGAGCAATCAGACATTAAAATTTATTAACGTGAATATTCTCCAATGTGTTACTCCTCAGACTACTTTTTAACTTCCTTCTTGCAGCGTCTAAATGTTAGCTTAGTAATTTTGTTGATGTGAATTTACTGCAGCTCAGATTTTTTTTAATGCGAACTACGAATTAGTTCATTTTAMTTGTGACTCATGCAGAACTTTCTGTTTAAGACAGGCTGAATGCTTCAGCTTTAACAGACCGATGAAGCGTTTTATATTACATCATTTGTGGAAGCAGCTCACCTAAAAAGATTCAGCCTCAGCTCATATTAACAAGTCTACTTTTCCTTTGTGCTGCTTTAACAGCTGGTTGCTACAGCCATCAAAATGCACTATTCGAATAAAATGATGGGGTTTTTTTTCTACCAACAAAAATTAAATTACAAATTAAGAAGCATCTCTGTTTGGAAAAAAGGTGTTCACTTAAGTGCCATTTTATATTCTCTCAACACCGCAGTCTTTTTTTCAAGTTGTAATAGCTGACAGGATATAATGTGAACATGAAGTGACAGCAAAGAAGCAAAGCAGGAAAAAAAAACACACAATCCATTCATGATGAAAATGTTAGTGGTTTTAAAAAATGACTCATCAAATCCCTGCGAGCCACGAAAACGAGGGATGCAAATTATCCGAGTGAGGTTATCAGAACRTGATGTCTTATCTGCAAAGTAAAACTCCTGTTTTCTGCTAAGTGGACATTTTAGGAGGCCGTGCTCTTCACATGAAGTCGGTGTACAGCCGGAGAACTAACAACAATTTGCTACGATGTCTGAAAGGGAAAAGCTGTCCAAATCTGCTCGCAACAATAAACAAATAATGTTTAATTAAAGCAGGCGAACAAAGCACATTCAATGTTTGTTGTAATTATGAATCCTACCTGAATTTAACATTCCTTATTACAGTTCTACAGGCAGAAAATACTAATTTTATCATAGTAGCATAAAACAAACAACCTTTTTATTCATTTATCCAAATTATATAATATTCTGAATAAAACATGATTTACAGTTTGGGAATGTTGTCAGTCAACTGAGCGTGCTTTAATCCTGAGTAACAAAGTTCAGGATATGTTATCAGTCAAAGATTATATGTTAAATATTATTAGTTCTGCACTTTTAATAAGAAAATTTCCCACCCTATTCTCCAACTTTTGTGTGAATTCGGCACAGTGGATTAAAACAAATGCACAGGAAGACCATTTGATGCCAGCAGCCGTCACGGACGTTAGTTCCCAATTTTTTTAATCTTAGCAAAAAGTTTGGCAGCGAGCGCGAGGCGGCCTCTCAAAGAATCTTTTTAGTGATGCCGTTTTATTTGCACAAAGCAAAGTGAAGCACAAAAGAAGTTTGTGTCAAGTGAAGATTCGTGTTTTGTGTTCGGGTTAGTCAAGAATCCAGGCAGTGTTCTTGTGCTTGATGAGAAATGTTGGGATCCTGCTGAAAGAGCGATGTTTAACATTGACCTGAAACACCCAGTGCTCACAGATGAAAAGCTTCTTGTCCTTCTGTCTCGTGTCCTTCATGGACAAAGGATACCTGATTGATTCATGCGCTTGACTCTGGATAATCAATAAGAACTTCATATATTTAAAAAAAGACTTAATTAATTCTGAAAGTTTGCAAATGGAAATACAAGTTTTTCTGTCTTACATCACCTCTGGGGAAACAAGGACTTCAACTTTCTTTTGTAAAGCTTCTTTTTGTTTTGTCCCTACTCAAATTATCGCGGTTACTGTGACACAAAAATCTAAAGGTTCARTCGCTGAATTCCTTTTACGTTTAGTCACTTAACTCTCATGACAGCTATATTTAAAAAAAGGATTCCTTTATCGTTTCACATCCGACTTTACCTTGACCACAGCCGCTGCAGTGAAGAGAAAGGATTAYTAACACCGATAACACATCACAAGCTTCATTTTACTTAAGGATGAKCCAGTAAATTAACATGAACAAAATGGATGGCATGAAATATTTAATATTAAAATGAATCTTAAGTATCTTTATGAATCTACTTGTTCTTGAATCACATTAAAACAAACAGTTCTGATGGTAATGTGCTCTTACGTAATGTTGTGTATTTTCACATATCTAACAGTATTCAAAATGTGTTAATAACTATGAATAAAAAGATTAAGTGTTGTTGTGAAAAAGATCTTATTTAGGACCATAAATACAAGACGATAATAACTGAACATTCGTGGAGAAGCTTATCATTGTTKGTTTTATAAACAAGCTGTTGTATTACAGCAAAACACCACATAAAACACTCTAAGTGTCAGCATCTTTCTATAGTGTAAAGAAAAAAATGACAGCTGAAAGCACAACAGTGTTGTTATTATTGATGAATCACTGTTTTTGTCTTTAACTTCTCTTTTATTTAATATTTTTTAAACTAATGGTGAAAAACAAGATAAGGATACGTCTGTCACAATAACAAAATACAATAAATTGTCTCAGAAATCATCGTGCTCAATGATAATATTGTTTGGAGACTACACACACACACACACACACACACACACACACACACACACACACACACACACACACACACACACACACACACACACACACACACCGAGCGATACAGAGTTTTTGAAAGGAATGCGCGTAAAAGTTATGATCTAACCTGGAGCGGTGATTACAACTGCTGAAGCTGTAAAATTGATCCCCACCTCCTTTATTCAAGTTGACACAATTTAATTTGTGTGTGTTTCCCTTTGTCTTTATAAAATAATTGTGGTCACCTACACGCTGTTTGCGAAATTTATGGAAATTTCCTAAATTTGAGTAATGTAAAAAAAAAAATATGGTTACCTTAACCAGCAAGATGTCCTGAGGTATCACCATTTGAAAGAAGGCGACAGAAAACCAATGCTCCTCCAGCTAAATGTCTGTTCACAGGGACTCTCATGCTAATAACTGACATGAGACTTTATTCCTCGCTACGCTAAAGAGTAGAAAAGAGGCGGACAYGAAGAAWACAAACAAGCAGGCAGATGAAAATGATCAGCCGCGTTCTAATTTATCATGCRATTAATTGAATTAATTGATTTATATCATGACAGGCCCAGATAAGGACAATTTTCTTCTGAAATAATTGGTACCAGGAATATTTTTTTCAGGTCCCAGATATGGAAGAGGACCCAGAACTCATATCCTCTCTGGGAAACAGCTTCAGACCCCCCGAGGATCTGAAGAGTCACCGGGGAGAAGGTTGTCTTGGTTTCCCTCCTTGACTTGTTTCTGTGATTAAACCACAGAAGAGTCACAGAAAAGGGATGGATGGACACTAAAATTAAAAGAAAAAAACCTGTATTGAGAATTGTTACATTTATTGTGAACTCTCCTATTTAATAATCTCTAAATAATCATGAAATTACAACCTAATGTAAATATAACATATTTCCAACCATAGGTTGAACAATAACAGCACGGTTTATTACAATCAGGACATAAGGCTGTATTTTAAAAAGAAAAAAAAAAACATTTCTTTTCCAAATACAACACTGTTCCACAAATGCTGCCTTCRTTTATAACAACTAAACACAGGAAATGCACAAGATTTTATTGTTTGTTGTTTCAGACAATGGTTCTCTGTACTTCAGACATAAAGCTGCTGGACACAAGAGGCTCAAACATTTTTTAGTGATCATAAAGTCCACAACTGCTACCATTTCTTTAAGGAGCTGAGAGGATGTCCCCTGACTGAAACATAACACATGAAGTGCCCCAAACAATACAAGACGCTGTGGAATAATTACAGCCTGCTGTGTCTTGCACAACGTTGACAAGAAACAGCCCTAAAGGCCCGAAAAGTCACTTTAAAGCTCAGCGTATCTTTTAGTTTTAAAAAGAAAGTGTATATTACGGTCACTTTAACTTGAAAACAAAACTAATAAAAGAGACACTGCAGTGGAACACCACCAAAATACATAACAAAACTGGCCTAAAAGTCCCTGAGATATTTCAGCAAATATTAAATACACCATCAAAGCCAACAAGATGCTGTGCTCCCAGCAAATCAATACTGGTCCTACAACTTAATGAGGGCTGTAACAGGCTGACTGAATACAAGAGGTTTTCAGCTATGTTTTAAAAGAATATACACTGCTTTTGTCTCTTATCTGGACTCAGTCTAAGCAGACTAAACAGCTTTATCTGTTGGTATTCTCTAAGATTACTGAGGATTGGAGGGTAAAAGCATTCTAACAGAGGCTGCAGACAGTCCATTTATTGTAAAAAGAATACGATCCTAAGGCTTGAAAATTGATTGGAAGGCAACATCCCAAACTGAAATGGGGATTCTGCTACAGCACCGCTCTTCATTTCTATAAATGGTCGTGTTGTCTCTGAGCTTCCAATGGCCAAGTGAAGATAAATAAACAAGCAAGGCTTCCTGGAGGCCACTTTGAAATGGAATCCCAATTCCAAGTGATTGACAGGATCCTTTGTCTGAAATTGGGAGAACTAGCCGCGCACACAGGTATCAGGTTACACTTATGTAAGCACTGAATTACAAGTCAAGTATGGAATATTCTGAACTATCCTTGATATTGCATATAGTTAGAGCTGGCTCAGATGTATGCTTTCTCTTCTTCCAATTTGTGATGGAAAAACGCTGCTGCAATCCAAACAGATATTACACTCAAGCATATGTCTGGCACAGAAAACAGCCTTCTCAGATGTCATCCCGCCCACCAGCCATCGACACTGCAAATGACATGACGCGCAGCAGCACACGAATGCATGCCTGAGCATAGAGTTCACTTTCATTTGCAAAGGTGGCACGGGACAGTTAATCTAAATGACAGTTCAAGATGGAACATTCTCGAGCAATCTCCCAACGTGACGATTTGAGGTCTGCAGGCATAAATTGTTGTTTGACCTCTCAGTGCTCCGCTTCGCACCTCGCTTTGAGCATTAATTTGGAAGTCAGGGGTTCAGCGTGTGATGTGTCTGTAGTCCCCACGTGCATGTGTGAGATCTTGTGTGTCATGTTCAGTCTGTTCAATGAATTGTTACTGAGCGCCAAGGGTGAAGATGGAGCGGTGATGTTTTTGCTCGTGCGTGTAGGTGTGACTGTGAGTCTGTGCATCTTTTATTTATTTATGCCATTATGAATCACTGAGCAAATTTAATGAAACTTTCAGAGAGTAATCACTTGGTTGACATCTGCAGTGAAATAGCTTTAGAAGTCAGTCTCATTCAAGATGGCCGTCACAGCAAAGTGATATTAGCAAACATAAAATTATCTACAACTTGGTCAAACTTATAGCTACAGTACTGAGCTAAGATTTGGTGTGACAGAGGCTGAGCATGGTCCCAAACATGTTTTGTTTTTTGAAATTTGAGAAGCGGGTCTCTGCTGTCACCAAGTGGGAGATTCTTGGTGTGTGGGAGGTGTTTGTTAAAGACGTGATTGGTCAGTATAACTTTTGTGGAAGAAGTTTTTAAACTGTTCATAACTTTTAAGGACAGAATTTCTAGGAGCAGCCGAGGTGTTGAGGGGATCCTTTTTGGTGACCTTAGGTCACATCTCTGCTTTTTGCAGATGATGTGGTCCTATTGGCTTCATCAGATCCTGATCTCCAGCTCTCACTGGAGTGGTTCGCAGCCGAGTGTGAAGCGGCCGGGATGAGGATCAGTGCCTCCAAATCCGAGACAATGGTCTTGAGCTGCAAAGGGMAGCGTGCCGCCTCCTTGTCGGGGTGGAGGTCCTGCCCCAAGTGGAGGAGTTTAAATATCTYGGGGTCTTGTTCATGAATGACGGAAGAATGGAGCGGGAGATCGACAGGTGGATTGGTGCTGTGTCTGCAGTGATGCGGGCGTTGTACCGGTCTGTCGTGGTGAAGCCAGAAGGCGAAGCTCTCGGTTTACCGGTCAGTCTATGTTCCTACCCTCATCTATGGTCACGAGCTTTGGGTGGTGACCGAAAGAACGAGATCACGGATACAAGGGGTTGAAATGAGTTTCCTCTGCAGGGTGTCTGGGCTCTCCTTTACAGGTAGGGTGAGAAGCTCAGTCATCCGGGAGGGACTCAGAGCAGAGCCGCTACTCCTCCAGTTGAGGTGGCTCAGGTATCTGGTTAGGATTTCTCCTGGACGCCTCCCTGGTGAGGTGTTCTGGGCACGTCCCACTGGGAGGAGGCCCAGGGGAAGACCCAGGACACCCTGGAGGGACTATGTTTCTCGGCTGGCCTGGGAATGCCTTGGGATTCTCCTGGATGAGCTGGTCCAAGTGGCTGGGGAGAGGGAAGTCTGGGTCTCTCTGCTTAGGCTGCTGCCCCCGTGACCCAACCTCGGATAAGCAGAAGAAAACAAACGAACGGACACAGTTTTTTAAAGACATGATTGGTCTGTATGCCTTTTGTGGGAAGAGTTTGTTATAGACATAAATGGCCAGATTGACCTTGATGGGAGGAGTTTTGTTAAAGACGTGATTGGTCGGATTGACTATTTTGGGAGGGGTTTGAAGAAGCCATAACAATTTAGCTGGAAGAACGCTGGGCAGCAGGAGGGATGTGTAACTCCCTAACTTCATTCATTCATTATCTTTTACTGGCTTTTTCTTTTTAGGGTCACTGGTGCCCATATGCTGCAGTCTCTGTGTGAGGGTTGGAGTACACCCTGGGCAGGTCACAAGTCTATCACAGGGACACATAGAAACAAGACAAACGACTCACTCACACCTAGAGACAATTAAACAATTTAGTCGCCAATTAGCCTTGGTCTGTAAAAGAAAACCAACGCATGCATGGATTAAACATGCAAACTCTACCCAGAAAGGTCCTCGGCTGGGATTCAATCCAGCAACTTCCTTAATGGGAGGCAGCAGCTCTACCAACTGAGCCACCATAGAACCCACGTATACTTTAAATATAAATATCACTTTAATTATAACTTGAACAGGAAGGTGCTACCCTTACAAACTCTGATCGTCATTCATGTGGAGGGACATGTAATTCGGCTCAGTTAAAACAGYCCTGACCTGCCTGGAAAAGGTTCACTATTTTTGAATATAAATTTGCCCCACAAGACAATTCAATCCGACCAATCACATTAGGACAAACTCCGCCCACACAGCCAAGAAACTCCCCCAGCAGAGCAGAGACCCCTATCTGTGAAATCTACACATTTTGGGAAAAGGGATGATTCGCATTGATTCAAATAGTAAAAATGGTAAATGGCTTGAACTTATATAGCCCCTTATCAAGTCCATGTGGACCCMAAGGCGCTTTATACTTCAGACATTCACTCATGCACACACACAGTCGCACACTGATGGCAGTWTGCTACAGCCACAGCTGCCCTGGGGCACACTGACAGAGGTTCAAGAACTTCTAGGTCTTCCACTTAGCGACATAGGAGTATTGCTGTTTTATGGATCTATGCCATGTTTGTGCATCCATGTGTGTCTGCAGGTTTTAAGCATGTGAAACTGCACATGTATGGATAAAATGCATTTTTTTTGTTTTGTTTTCACTTTTGAGTATTAGATATCTAGCCCATGGTAACAGCAGTTGTGTTTCGGACACATGGAAGCAGATGAGTGATGTGCAACTGTGCACACAGCAGCATGCACTTCCTTCGGGGTAAATGAAAAGAAACGTGAACCGGCTCAATACAAAACAAACACACAAACTTTAGTCCCTCAGGAAGCAAGAGCAGGATTGTTTTAGATGCTTGTAGGTGCCTGAGAGGAGGGAAGGAAATAGCGAATGATGCTCTCTTCCATTCTAGTCAGAAAGGTGCGGCGTTCATTGCGGCAGCTTTCATTTAGTCATTAGTCTCTATCAGCGCCCGTCTGTTGGTGTTACTGTGTGTCAGACAGCCATCTTTCTCTCTCCCCGTGGCTTGATAATGGAGAGGTAATTTCAGCTTTATGGAGGTATGACTCTAATGATGAGAAAGGGATAGCTGAGAGGGTGCAAGGACAGTGAAAAATGCTTTGTTTCTGCATGTGTACATACAAATGGGCACATTTGGGCTATTTCAGTGTAAACAAGCGTGTTCAAAAGCACAGACGTACATGCAGGCTTAGGTGGGACAAGATCCAGTTTCTATCGCCGTCGTCATCATTGAATGGGCTGTTAATGGAGAGTAATGAGGGAATACTTCCATGGCAGATGTGCCCTCTGTGCAACACTCTTTTACCCTGACATCGTAAAATAGACCCGAGTGAGACATCAGCAAGCAAGCAGCCGCTTCCTGCTCTGATTAAACTCTGTATGTGTTGCACAAATTTCAATAGTTTTTTCCCCCCTCCACCAAGTTTGCCTCACACTGTTGCACCCCAGGAAATAGAAGTAAGTATCATTACGACATAGCACCTAGAGTCACATTAAATGACAAAAGCGCCGGCAGTGTCAGCCAGGCCCAAAATCTGTTACCGGGCCATCTTCTTCACTGGGGTGTGAAATTATTTTAGCTCTCTCCTCATTATAGGATTTTAAAATGCATTATAGTTAGGGCTTTTATGGTGTGCTGCGGCATTAATTCAATTTGCCCCATTCACGCTTTCTTATTATCACACTCAGTTCAAGCTACAGGGAAGGAAGCTGCTGAGCAGTGCTTCCAGGTCTTATCTCTAAAGGATATAAACTACAGTACCCAGCTCAATCAGAGCTGGGACCAGCCTCCACCATCCATTCATCCACTTTTCTTCTGTCTCCACTGCTTTTCTCCAAACGCTGCTTCCTGTGGTGACCTCCATCTCTCTTCCCATCTTCCACCCCTTTCTCCATTTCCCTCTGAGTTGGTGATTGATGGAGGTGGTCCACAGAGCACTTTCGATATCTTTTCCATAGAAACACATCTCTAGGCAAACAATCACATAGAGTCGGCGCGCCGGCCACGGTGCCAACACACACAAACGCAAGAGCGGTGCCAGGCAGAAGCAACAGAGGCTGCTGCACAGGTTTAATGGGAAAACAAGCCAGAGTGAATGGGTTAGACAGCGTTAATCTATCACTGAAACCAGGCCTGGGTCTGTGATTGTTTAGCACACCAGAGAGGGAGGCATTCCGAGAACCTCCTATCACTATCTGTTATTGTGCAAAAGTAGAATAATGCCTCGAACGTTGCAAATGTATTTCTATAGAAGCGCAGCACATTAGTATGGAGCAGCAGTGTGAAGTTCGCTCTCAGCTCTGACAGTGTTGAATGCACACTTGGACATGTTTTGTCCRCACGCACAAAAATATGCTACGCACTTCTAGCCACACGCAGTAAACTCTAAATCAGCATGTGATCACATTTTGGCTTATTTGTATGGAAGGGAAAAGAAGAGGGGATGAGGATAAAGTCCTCATTTAGATATCTAATCCAGTGAGCGGTCTGTCCTTTGTGGACCATCATCTCCTGTCATTATCAGCAGGCCGGCAAGATTAAATAAGCTCAGTGTTTTTCACCCACTGTGTGTGAGAGAAAGCCCGAGAGTTAAACTACACGAAGCCTTCTCACTTGATCACAAAATCTGCTTTCACAGATGTGCTAACAACGGAAATCTACGATTATACATATTTAGCAGAGCAAAATTATTCAATCCTAATGCCCCAAATCTGTGATAATGTTCAAACTGGGTGAGCATGATCTCATATTATCATTCTAAATATGATTATTAAAAASCAATGCTCCATCATTAGTATTAAATGTGCACACCATCCAAACACTGAGACAAGCTGAGTGACTCATTTGTAACTTTGACCGTGCTATTATTCATTTAGTGAACCAAACATTTGGAGACAGATTCTCAACTTAGCGTTTGACAGACACAGGCTTTTCAGATATTCATCAAAGCCATGTTACGGCACAGTCACACAATTAATTATTAAAATTAAACAACTAAATAGCAGCTATAGCGTCAGGGCAGAAAGGGCAGAAGTAATTATGAGTTGATAAGTAAAAAAAAATAATACACTCAAAACTGTGGACAGGGTCTAAACAACATATATTGGAAGAAACGAAGTTTTTCTTTTGCTYCCTCTGTTTCAATTTGAATAATTGGCTCTGTGAAGACTGCTGCAAACCTACTGCATGGCAGACAGTGCCGTACTGTATGTGTCTCTGATTTGGTGGCAAGGATGGCGGTACTAACAACATCCCCATCACATCCTTCTCATCACATTATAAGACTTAAAAGACCATATGGCCTGCTTAGTCCACAGAATTAAGCTCTACTTAGAGCAAAAGGAGAGAAAAAAATAGAAAGATCCTGTATGTTCACTCGTTCTGCAGAGGAAAAGACACAAATTGGTGGCTGGAAAGCAGGGGTGGGGGGACAGCTGCTTCTGTAGACCTTGCTCATAAGCTGGTTATAAAATAGAAATGTCCAAAAAGAGAAGAGGAGAACATGACAAAAAAGACACAGCAGACAGCAAAACAGAAAGAACACAAAACAATGAGGAAGAAATACGTCACCTTAAGATCTTTTGTTTGACTATCTGTCTATATTGCTGCAGCTGTCTMAAACACAGACACCCTCTCATCTTAAAAGTACCATGTTCTTTTCCTTAGATCCTCATCAGCCCTGAGAGGCACTACATTTTCTATGCATCAAAGACACCTGCTTTTGTAATCAGCCAAACTCTGGTTACGATGGAGCTATTCTGTCTTCCTCAGACTGATTGAACCATGAACCATCAGATGGACATCATCTTCAAACACGTTTCACAGTCAGAGCTTCAGTTCCCTCTGCGTTCGACAGTGTCTAGTGTTTTTTTCATTACCACTCAGCCAAAAATTTAGCTAGAATTTTTTTTTCTTGAATCTTTCTTTCTGGCAGTCATTTTTATCTTTTCAGCAAAACCCAATGCTTTCAGTGTGCAAATTGGTGCKCCCGCAATTACTACAATTTCTGCAATTTGTGCACTTTACTCCAAAGCAAAGTTTGTGGCGTGTCAAAACATCTCACTAGGCAACTTGGCCGGCCATGTGATCTTTTCCACTGCATTAAAAATCTCCTTGTTCACAGTTCACCCAGCAAAGCTTTCAAAGTTGTCTGCGTCCTGTGTGCTTATCAGCGCCTACTTGGGCCATCGAGAACAGGGCTGCAACCATTGTTATGCTCAGTTAATTGGACCTTTGGGTACAAAAGCTTGAGAAATTCAAGACCAAACAGATAAATAAGCAGAAACATGGAATTCCCCTGGCATATCTCGGCACAGGCTCAAATTCTCCCCTTTCTCATTCTACCCCATAGGCAGGCCTGTCTAAAAGGCTGATTCATTAGACTGCTTGAGGAGCGTTCTATCAACTCAATCACACACCTACCTCTCCGCAAGTTGGTAAACTATCAGCAAGCGTCTGTCACAGCCTATTCGACGACAACTAAATTGTTGTTTAAAGTGATGTTTTGTGACTCGGAGCAAAACTGCTCGTGGTTAATCAATACCACGAAATCAATCCGGCTCTCCGGGGAAATGCCACTGAGAGATGACCCAGCATGCCAAAATGGAGCCAGAACAAAAGTTTCAGACGGACTGCGGGAAATGGCAGGCGACACGACAGCCAGCCGGCACACTCAAACATCGCTGTGTGCATCAGAAATCTTTCAGCATTTGGGCAATCACAGAGAATACAATAGCGGATGATTAAATTATSTCAACAAAACCCTTAAACTCAAACATTTGACTCCCAGTGGGGCTGTGTTGGTGCATCATGGATTAGATTTAATAAAACAAAACCTTCCCTGCTGGTGATAAGCTCCTTGTACAAGGTGTGAGCCATGCTCATTTGTCACAAAGGTAGACATTAGGTTGCACAGAGGCATTCAGGGAATCTGTGCGATTGGAGGTCAGCGAGACATTTACCTGACAGCGCCTGCCTCGGCGCAATGTCTGGAGTTGACCATGTCTGTGGTAATAGGCATCAATAATGCAGACGCTCGGCCCAATAAAACCTCCCTGTCACCATGACTGTTCTCAAAGCACTGCRCCAAATGAAGCCCTCACATCTCCCGCAACGCCACACACAACAAACTAATACATGTGAAATGAAGGATGAGGTTTCTACATCGGTGAGACAGACACCGAGCACACTCACCCGTTCAACGACTTGGTTTTAATTGTGTCTTCAGCTTCTTCCTKCTCTCTATAGCTGCTTCTCACGTCTGCGTTTAATTCTAACCTGTCTGATTCCCATTAAACGCACTAGCTGTCATTGTCATCTTAACATTATGATAGAACGTGGTGTTTCTGSCGTCACTTTTATTCATTAAGTCATGGAAGGCCATCAGATCCCTGGAGAGTCTGTCGCCATGAAAAGCAGCAGCATTTCAGTATTGCCCAGCTAGAATGAAAAGAAGAAGAAAAAAGAGATGACGATTTGAACTTTGGCTTCTGTCAGTTAGAAGTTGGATGACATTTTTATAATGACATTTTTATAAAGCCACAAAGTCGGCAAAGGATGCAGCTCAATCAAAACACACAAAATCGGTGACCCCCAAAGTTGTGTGGTTAAGGAACAAACCACACGGCAATCATCAGTAGATCCCTGGTGTGATTCAAAGCCACAAAGCTGTTCGTTTTCTGTTTCAACACAGCAAAAGTCAGAGTTATAGATCAGTAGTTCCCAAAGATGGGGTCATCAAATTACTTTTAAAATTAATTGCAAAGAGCATATTTTTCCATAAATATTACAAAGAGATAAAAACAATAGTTGTACACCGTTAGAAAATTTAAAAAAAAAATGTTGAAACGGATCTTTGTTAAAAGGCTTTTTGGCAAATAAAGTCAGTATAATTCAACATTAGTTGAGGTCACAAGTCTCGCATTTATTTTGTAGGTAAAAGCTGAAAATTTTGGAAACTTCTGCTAAAACCAGGAGTGTAGCCAAAAACCAAACCATTAATACATAATTACAAATCACAAAAAAAGATGTATTTGCGGTCATTAACTAAAAACGTACACTTTAAATTTAGAAGCAAAATTTCTTGTTTTCACGCCGAGCTGTTGCACGACTTCCCCTGACAAATCTGCTAAAAAAAAACAACGTTTTGCTCTCACATTTACTGCTCATTCAAACGTCCTCCGTCTGCGAGTAAATCACGTTCTCTGGAATTTTCTGTTGCACTCGGATTGTTGCGGAACAACCCTGTCAACACTCCCAGTCATCAGACAACATGTGACTGTGGATGCTGAAAATCAGCCACACCTCTTTGTGGATGTGCTTGTTTTGAGCTYCGCTCCAGCTAATTATCAACTACATATTGTGCTGAAAACTGTTTGACTGCCAGGAAACACATGGTCACATGCTGGAAGACACACAGCCAAATAAACAGAGACTACTGAGGCAGATTATGACTTGAAACATCACTTTCTGTTTCCTTCACAACTTCTGCTAGTTTTAATTACTTTCTGTCTTACAAATTTGTTTGGATGAAAATTGTGAGGAATAAAAGTTGCCACCCTAAGGCACCATTAGACATACAGAAACATACAATATTTAACAAGAAATATGCACATGCACTGTTTTAAGACATTTAAAGTAATTTGGGTACTCTTTTCTTGATTAACTATTAAAACTTCACATGCATGAGTCTGATTTTAGTTCCCATATTTAGGCATGAATTTATTTGCACATTCTTCTAATCAAGCGTTTTCATTTATTTATAAGCAGCAGTCACAGAAGAAAATGAATTTTTACTAAACAATGGGCCTCATGCAAGAACATGTTCGTATTCTTATCCTAAATTTCTCTTACTTTTGTTCGTACGAAGGGTTCGTACATGTCACGTCAGATTCAACAAACTCTTCTATCTTCAGGAAAAGTGTGTAAATGAGCTGCGTAAATTCCACCTGTTCGTATCCAGCTGCTCGTSCACGCGAGAGGAGATTATCATAATTACCACCCCAAAAACACCATATAAGGCTATGTTTCCTGCCTCAGATACAAGGAAGTGTCCATTCATGAAAAATGACAGCGAAAATTAAAAATAAAAACTTTACGAGTTCAGAGATTGAAGACCTGCTCTCAGAGATCCAGAAAAGAAAATCTGTAATTTTTAGCAGGTCAGCAGTGGAATAAAAAGAGCTGCTAAAAGTATAAACAACTGTGTTAAATCTTTTTCATTTATTCAGAAGCCACGGCGCTGCGCACCGTACCCACCCCCCACCCGCGCGCGGTCTCAAGTGGTCTCAGTTGCAGTTCTGAAATATTTTAAAATAGCRTTTTAAAATGTTTTCAAAATAAGTCTGGCACTTTGGAGAAAATCAAGGACTCGCTGGAGGGATTACATATCCCCTCTGGCCTGGGAACGTCTCTGAGTCCTCCAGGACGAGCTGGAAGGTGTCGCTGGGGAGAGCGGGGTCTCTCCTGCTGCCCACGCGACCCGATCCTGGATAAGCCGGCCGGACGTAGAATTTATATTGTTAGTCTAATTACTACATTTAAAATTATAACTCTAATTCAAGCAGAATAGCCTATTGTCAACATAATTATGGAGTGTGATTTATTTTCAACTCAAAATATCTTCAAACTAATGAAATATAAAGTTATTAATAAGAAAACCCGTCTGGATAACAGCAGACTGACTGCTTGTAAAATATACGACAGGTCTGGACCACTCGTAAATTTTGTTCGTATCTGAAAAAAATCTTAGAATACGAAAACATTGGTGAATGCCACAAATTCTCCTAAATCACTCGTACGCACAACTTAAGAACAAATCTGTGCGTACGAACRGTTCTTGCATGAGGCCCAATAGGCTTAAAACTAATCAACAGTGCAAAAGGTCTTTATTTTATCCRTTTTTGTTCTGTAATCCTGACCCCCCAAAAAATAATGCAATCAAAGTAGTACCGTTCAAAATAAAAGCATCTTACAGCAATAAAAAGGGATGATCTGATTATAAGTGAGACTCAAAATGTGCCRTACGAACTATAGCCTAACAAGTTCCTCACAGCTCCAACAGAACGGCTCCATGAAACCTAAAGCAGTAGATGAGTCACAATGATCTTCAGGCAGAAGCTACAAACTCTCTCTGTCTCGTTTTCATCTCTAATCTGGAATAACAAGGTCTTCCAGCAATGCCTGGGCTTTTCACATTTTTTATGTTTTTACACTGCTTCAAAAAAATGAAATAAAATGTATTATAAAAGATGAAAAACCAAAAACGTTGCATAATCATTTTATTAAAGGTACTCGTCGCAAACCCAGGAAGACCATTTAAAACAAAATATTCATAAAAAAATTGCCAAAAAAATAAATAAAAGAAATTAAGAAAAAATTTGCAAAAATGCTTAAAACTACTGCATTTGTTTATTTACTTACAGAAACAGCTGAAGTAGGTCATTAGGTCAATAACAGAGACATTCATAGAGACATGTATGAGTTTTGATGTATTGGYGTGTATTTACATTCAGATTCTTTATTTTCCTTTACATAAATTTCATAAACTTCTGTAAACTTATTTTATGAACCCAGAGGAAGAAACATGAATAAATTGAAACAGAGAGGTGGTGACGTTACAGCTTCAGTAGTTGTTGTTTGTTGTTTTTGTAAATTCTGCTCCATTCTTAATTTTACGTAAATTTTGTAAACTACCGTAAGCTTCACAGGGGGCCTTTTTACTATGTATAGTTGTCATGCTTGTTCTTTCTTTTTTATTTGTGTTTACCAACAGATTCATTTTTATACTTTCATCTAAATCGCTGAGATTTTACGCTTGTCCAGCACCACCATATCTGTTTACGTCCACAGACTGCAGCCGGCCTAATGTAGGTCAGTAATGTTTCTCCAGCTTCCCAGTGTCACGGACTCAGCTGAGTGCTTTGTTCACGAGTTGCAGTGACACAGATCCAGTTATACCTGGATGCAAAGCACAGTCCAAATGCAGATTTTATGCTCTTATAAATCTAGATCATCTTCTTAAACTTATTTGACTTGATGGCAAATTTTTTGGCCTCCGGCTTTGCATAAAAATGATCCCATCTAATCTTTCTTTTAATTCTGAATTACAAAGATGACGGGCGAACGATAAGTTCCTTCTACTCTGAGTGTAGACGAGTCAAAGTGAACACCTCTGCAAGCCAGAATAATGTTTTTTTAAGTCATTCTATCTCTACCTATTTATGCAGCTCTCTCTTTCTAAGGGCAGATGATACGTCTCTTCTAATCTTCCCTCCATTTTCCCTGCAACAATCTTCAAATACTTGCACACATTGCCCTTTCCGGAGCTGTACAGTAGTAGTGCTCTTTTTTTTTCCCTCAACCTCGCTGCGACTTGTAACCATTCACTCTGCACTACAGGCTGCAGAACATGCACACCTCATTCCCCTCCTGCTCCCCCAGCAGTGTCTCCCTTCTGCCCTCGAACCATCTGACAATTACTTCTCACCAAGCTGACCTCTCGTCAGCAGTCGGATGCTTTCTGTCACTCATCTGGCTGCCCTTTCCTTATTTTCAATGAAGCTTGCAGGAGGAGGAGGAGAGAAAAAAAAAACAGTCACTCATTGGCATGTATTAACACACTCCTACCTTCCTCTGCCTCCGTGCTTCTCTATCTTCCTCACCTTTGCCACTYCTAACTTCCCGGCTCTTTTAGCCACGCTCTTGCCCCGAGCATTAGCTTTTGTTCTGACCTTTCAGACTCTTCTTGTTATCCACTTTAAATATCTCCTCKACATGTAGGAGAGATCCTTTCCGTCTTCACTCTGCTCTAGTTCTTAATCACTTTTTTCAAACACTGTGGCAAACATACATCTTTCCTTCAGATGCATGCTAAGAATGCAGAAAAGAGAGAAACTGCAGGGATGTTAGATGCCCAGAATTGATTTATAAGGAACTACAAAATGGAAATCTTGTGCTTACACCTCAAAAGCTGTCTCTTCGGAGGTAAGCGGTCGAAAACTCTGGATGCTGAAAGGCCAATCGCGGCGTTTAACATTTACCAAACTTAGACGAAAACATTTGAATAATTAGATATGTAGATGAAAATCCAATCCTCGGGTGAGAACAACCACACACGCTCGCAATCACAATAAAGCTAAAGCGTAAACACYCCGGGCTTTTTTCTAAAAGCCTAAATTTAATAAATGTAGACAGCTTTTTGTGAAATTGTTTTCTACTTAAACAAACAGCCCCTCAGTCTCAAAATACAAACAAAAACATAAGACTCGGTCTTCTCTCAATTCATTTCGCATCGCAAGGGGGAGTATGCAAATTTCGTTGGGGGGTGAGGCAGGGCAAGTGGGAAAAGAGAAATTGGATTAAAGGCAGCCTGAGACATGATGCTCACTGTGAGACGAAGACAGGAGGAGAGACGAGGGCGGAGGRAAAGAAGCGAGAGGGCTCCCAGACAAAACATCCTGCGAAGAGGTGATTACCACACACTGAAAACAAGCCTGCCTACAGATAACTAAAAGGAAAGGAAGAAGCCACTCCAACCTATTTAAGGCACCACTTGCTCAATAGTCCTTCTAAGCCGTCAAATACCATTAACAGATTCCCAGTCAGGTGCGAAGAAAGCGATTCTTCGGGTGGGACRACCAAAAGAGAAAAAAATCCCCACCACAAATCTAAGCTGACGTCCTCTGTGGGCTGGTGAAAATCCTTTACAGGAAGAGCTGGAGAGGTCCCTCACTCCCTCTCCACAAAACAACACTGCAKACTCAGTTTCTGGGAGCCATGAGTCATGGCCTACTTCCATTGCTTTTACCTTTTTTTTCTTTATTTCTTACACAGATGGTTTGATACACAGAGGCCATGTCAAAAAAATACAGCCTTGTTCTCTCAAGGGATCGTTGGTGCTCTGATTATAGTTTAGAAGTTAAGCATTGCTCCAGTATTAGAAGGGACTTTTTTAAATTGCGAATGAAGCTTTCAGTTAGCCTTGAAAAGGAATAAAGTCTTTACACAAACAAGGTGATATCATGTCGTGCTGAATCTGATGAATCACAGTAGGAGGGACAAAGTAGAACTTGTCAGGGGGTCCAAAAATCKATTCCATTCCTCGATGTCTAAAATGTCGCAGAGAAAAATGTAAACTGTGCTCCACACATCTTTGACACAARCATTTCATTAAAAATGACTGAAAATGTTTGTTTTGTGACAGAAATGCAAAAGTTCATTCCTAACTCTGTGGGTGCCACCAAAACGTAAGTGGTGTAATGAATCACAGCGCAGTGAAGGTAATGTGGAGCATTTGGATACGACTTCAGAAACGAGCAGGAATAATTAAGCGGCGCCAAGCGGTCAGAGGAAAGCAGTCAAATGTGACAAGATGTTGCACTGTTACATTAACTGATCAATTACTGGAGAAAATAACAAGCAAAATGAGGTGTGACTGTAGGAGATCTGCAGCAGCAGACAGCAGACCTCTGGTAAATTATTTCAATCAAATCCATGACAATGAAAATCCGAAAGATTGGTACCAGCTGGTCTGTATGCTTCTCTGAAAGGCAGAATCCTTTGT
The DNA here is from genome assembly GCF_001266775.1 of Austrofundulus limnaeus. Lineage (NCBI taxonomy): Eukaryota > Metazoa > Chordata > Actinopteri > Cyprinodontiformes > Rivulidae > Austrofundulus > Austrofundulus limnaeus. Next base: position 960,592 of record NW_013952549.1, read on the forward strand.
CCTGGAGGTGAAACGAGCTTCACTGATGATCACACTATCCTAAWTTTATTCAAAAACAAATAAACTAAAAAAAAAGTTTTTTGCAAAAACACCTTGTAAATTCTGAATGCTGAATGGCTTAAATTTGTTGTTAAATTAAAAAAATGATAGACACTGACTAACTAAACTAATCAAAACACCAGCAAAAGTAGCCAAACTATTAGCAGAAGMTAAGAGAGGCTAAACGTAGCAAAATGCTAACTAAAAGCTATTTTGTAGCAAAAGGCTGGTGAGTAAAGTGAAAGTATAGTGCTAAAAGGATAGSTAAAAGCTAAAATGTCTAATAAGCTAGCAAAACATTATAATAAGAAACTAAAGGKTAGCTAGAAGCTAAAAGTAGCAATAGACTAGCTAAAAGCATAAACTATGTCGACAAAAATAAAACCTGTTTGTTGTAGCAGATTTCAAAGAGAACAATAGTCAAAGGGAACAAAAAAGATATCTTTGCAATTATGTGGGGAATTTTTTTTAGAAATTAAGCTAAATATGGCGAAAATAYTAAAGATACAACAGCTAAAAGCTACAGCACCCATCTCCTGAAAAGGCTGAACTTTAAAATAGCACAAAGTAAACAAACAGATAGCAAAATATGTACAAAAACTAACAAACAGGACAACAAAATTGTGAATGCTGAATCTCTTTTCATACAAATTAAAAGCTGTTAAAATTGTTTGTGGTGAATGTAACAGACTCTAACAGTATTTAAATGTCCAAAGCTCAGACCTACAGTAGGAATCTGTGTTGGGAGTCAGCTAAGCACATTCTTTCCCAGGTAAGTCAGCGAGGATCAACTCAGTAATCCAGAGCTGCTGCTCTGTCTCTCCATGTGTTTGCAGAGTGGCAGCATATCTAACTGTCAGACTTGGCTTTTTAATCTCTRTTTGAACAACACTAATAACAGCTCTTCTGATGGCTCTAATCATAATGCTGTACCCACAGTAAACCTATTAACAGGAGAAAGCCTCACACCACTGTGATTAGCTTTTCATGCCCATGTTAACTGCTTAATAAAAGCTTTCGCTATAAACTACGTATAAGTAAATGTGCGTTTACCAGCAGATAATATGTGCACACATGCACACACACACAGACACACACACACAAACAAAATGCATCCTGTGTTATTTTGGAATTATCTGCTTAAGTGAACATTAAACTAAAGCACTTGAAAACATCAAATTAATCATAAGTGCACAAATTTAGACACACCACGCATCTGAAAATAAGTGGGAAACGGTGAACCTTTGCCTTTTGTTTCATTAACTGTTGCTTTAAAAAAAACAGGCAATCAGACACATCAGATTGGGCAAAAAAATCATCTGATTCTTCTGAACGTAAGAGTTTTTACTCAGAGATGTTGGTGTTTTTATTTATTTATTTCCCACATGAGCTGCTTATGTCAGGTCCTTCTGCAGCATTTCTAATGGATAAAGAGTTTGGTTCAGAAAATGCTGGTGAAATTCAAAGTTCACCGCTCAGTGATCGCTGGATGCAGCAAAACAGGGTCGGACCACAATATCATCAGAAGGGATCAAGCCTAAGCCAGCGGAGAGGGTTTTTCTTTTTCCTTGCAGCTCTGTCACGCTCCCCACAGCAGTTCACATCACATCCTTCCTGCAGTGAATATGCCTGGTTTGTTTATTTTTTTATGACTTGTCTTTAAGCCTGATGATGTTATTTATGTGGAATTGAACAGATCCGGAAGGCTGAAAGGGTTTCAGCACTATTTCACTCTACAAGACATTAGTGCTGCTGTGGGAAAAAAGAACARCAAAGGCTCAAAAATGATCAAAACTGATTCATAAATAAAAGCTATTGTGTGGCCAAATTAGGGCCTAAATTAATAATAAATGACTGAATGATGCTTTAAAACTAAACGTCTATACTATTTCAGCAAATGTTGCCTTTTTATCTCTGAGGAGCACATTTAGCTCAGGTATTGATTTCTGTGAGCACAGTTTTCCACACTGCTGTAGAGGAAAACTGTTGTCCACTTTGCTCAAGTGAATAGATATCACCCGCTGAAGGCAAAGAGGCGATCGTGTTTTTCTTCCTATTTGTGTGTTTGTTTGTATCTTATGACCATGTGGATGGATTCAAGTGGAACTCACAGACTGCATTGCTTAGGCATCTACAACTATTCAACTTTTTGAGTTAATCTTAGACAGCAGGTACAGCAACCTTAGCAAACACCAGAATGGATGTAACTCAGACAACTTTACAGATATTGAGCAATTATCTGTAATAATAGCCGATAGTTAGCGCTGATTGAGCACCAACGGTTACTGCAATTTTGCATGAGATCAATCATTGTCATATACAAGGTTTGATCAAAACAGCTACAACTCCCTTTATTCTCATCATAAAATAATCTTAATCTAAAGGCCTGGCATAAAGACAGCGGGGAATATGCATTCCTTAAATGTCAAGTTGCACAAGGGAGCCAAAATTCCAAACTTGGTCCAAGCCAAGAGCCAATTTCTGACAATATTTTATAAGGAAATGTTAGATAACAAAATGTTACAAATTATCTTTCCCAAATCGCACTTTATGTAGCAGTTGTATCATACATAACTTAACAAATAAACAAACAAGATTAAATTCATGAAGACACCATCATTCATTTCTTATGCCTTGATCTCTATCAACAACATTTTTTATTTATTATTTCTTAAAGATACATTTTATCATAATCCAGCAAATGAGGCAAAAAATAACAAAACTTTACCAAAAATCCTAATATTTGACTTTAAAGGTGAGGTATTTTGCAAACTTGGCTTTTTTTTAGCTTCATATCACATTATGTCATTCCCTAATAAATAAATAAATAAATAAATAAATAAATAGTGTTGCTTTGACACATTCATGCATGTGAAATCCTTGAATTGCCTGTGATAGCCGTATGGAGCTGCCTAAACACTTGCTGGTACAAAGCTCCGCCTATTTGTACAAAGCTCCTCCCTGGAGCTCAGTCTGCAGCTGAGCTCCCACCCCACAGAGCACCCCTCCCTTGAAAGCATTGTTGTGATGACACGCGAAGCAGGAGTGTCTGAAATGGTAGGAGGTTCTTAAAGAGACAGAGGCCAATTTCAAGGCATTCAGATAGACTATGATGCAAAGTCAAATTTAATTTTGATTTATACAGAATTTTCTTTACAACTACACGTAACATATGATTATTGTATAGAACAGAACAATGTGCCTGGAAAAAATAATAAAATACAGAAAAGCATCATTAAAATTGATTCTGTAGCTCTTTCCACATCAAGATTAAAGATTAGTTTTGTTGTTGTTKTTGTTGTTGTTGTTTTATTTTTTGGCTTGAAAGCTGTCAAGCTGTCATGAGAAGATTGCTCTAAATACAGAGACAAAAAGAGAAATCATAAAATTATTTCTGTGTTACTTTTGGGGCCAGATAAAATGGTAAYGAGGACCAGATTTGGCCTGTGGGCCTTGAGTTTGACACATGTGCTTTAAATGAATACCAGGCCTTTAATTGATTCAGTAATTTAGCTGTAATGCTAATAGCTCATGTATGTTTAATATTCAGCAGGTGACTGACAGCAACACGGACAGCTCATTGCCACAGAGAGCTCACTCTGGTAAAAAAAAAATCAAGAGTGAAGCTGATGGAAGGCATGGGGCCTCATTAAAACTGCCAATACTGCTCCTGGGGTCAATTTTATGTGACCATTCAGGCACGTGTGCACACCAAAACAAGCATCTACAAAGACACGTGCCAAACACACAAACATCCTCATGGGCTTGAACTGTTACTGTTAAAAACAGAGCGCAGATTTAATACCTGCATGCACAGTCACGTGGGAGATTTGGTTCAACCTCGATAAACGATCATCAAAAGAGGCTAAAATGGGCTTATTCTATCAGAGAGAAGTGTATGTACAGATTGGAAATGAGACAAGCTGAAGAAAGGCCCGTCCTTCCATCGTGCTGTCAGGCTTTCTGTTTGAAAAGCTATAGTCGCAGGGATAAAGGACACGGCATGCCTTTGATCACAGGAGGAAAAATTTTGCAGGTGAGAGAGGAGAAGCGGAGAAAGGTATCTGAATATCTGCCAGAGAAGAGAGGATGAGTTCTGTTATTCATCTGTGAATGGAGAGAGGGAGGGGGGTGAGGGGGATAAAAAGCTTCAAAATTTCTGACAATTTTCCCAAAATCCTCCACATACCCAAACCCCACCCCACCCCACAATTTTTGCAAGAACGCAACCCAATCAGGCATGCAATTACACTCCTGAACATGCTGCGAAACGAAGCAGTGGCAGGCAATCTGAAAGAAAGCAGTGCACGCTGTTTCCTGCACACCGTGAGGCTCAATTACAAAGCAAATCGTTTTGATTCCTTGTTTTCTCCTTTCTGTTTGTATTTTTTTGTCACGCTTTTGCTTTTTAAGCACAAAGCCAAACCCCCTTTTTTGTAGGAGCAACAAACAAAACTCAACTGCCCATAATTTCACTTTYTTCTTCTTCTTCTTCTTCTTCTTCTTCTTTTCTACAAATAACTGAGAGGTTTCCTGATTATAGCAGTGCTACTTCAAATCCCTGGGACTAGAGAGTGAATGGGAGGAGGATTAGAGGGGTAATGCCGGTTGATGAGAGGGAGAGGGTCGCTGTGGTTTGCCACTCTGCTAGGATTAGCTCTGAAAACAACTTCACACTCACAAACTATGTCAGTCAAGGACATAAATCAGACTGTTTAAAAGGGACACTTAATAAAATTTGCCCCCTGTTGTTTGAAAAATGACTGGGATGTTGTGCACTGCAACAAAAGATGGTCAAATGAGAGTAAACCAGAAAGAAATCTTAAATAGTGTCACTGATTGTGTTTCTGTGTTTGGGTGACAGTAAGGCGCTTGTGGAATGACCCTACATGACTTTACTCAACATCAGATCTGATGAGGGGGTCCATGTAATGAAGAGTGTGGGCTCCAGATGGTGGCAGGGTTTAACCATGTGCAGCTTTTCATTAAAGTAGGACATAAAGCAAATAATTGGAGTTGAGTGTGTGTGTGTGGGGGGGGGGGGGGATATAGAGGGGAGGAGTGTTGCATGGCCTAACTTTAATCTCAGAATGGTTTAGGATTACTCAACACACCTCGTTTGTCTTGAACCTTAACAGTAAGCTCCACCACAGGTTCCGTCTCCCTGTCCAGCCTCCGGGTTATGGTGACATCTCCAGTGTCGCGTCCCACCGACACCGGAGAGCCCTCCAGCTCCGGGTAAACCAGCTCGTAGGCGGCTGACTGAAACCTGGCGGGACTCAGGCTCATTATGACCGACCCGATGCCCGCATCTTCGGACACGTTGAGGGTCAACACGGTGCCGGGCTCGAGGAGCGACCTCGGGATCCGCGCTGCCCTCCGTGGCCCCGGTGCGTCAGCCGGACGCGCCCCCCACCGTTTTGGCTCAACAGTAACCAGCACGGCTTCGCTGGTCAGAGAGGGCCAGCCGTGGTCTCTGGCGTAAACATAGAACCTGATTGTGGAGGGGAACCCCAGGATTGAGTCCACCAGCAGAACTTCGCCTGTTTTCGGGACTACGTAGAAAGTGCCGTTTTTGGGGACGGACGCGTACGTTAACTCCGCGTTCCTCCCGCTGTCTCCGTCCGCAGCCCGCAGCTTGTAGACGGCGCTGCGCAGCGCCGCGGTGTCGTCCAAACGGATGCGGATGCTGTCCGCGCGGGCAAAGGTCGGCTCGTGGTCGTTGGTGTCCAGTACGTCCACTTTTACCGACGCCACCTCCACGACGGAGGACTCCGACGCGCACGTCTGGCAGCACAGACCCACGCTCAGCAGATACTCGGAGCGAGCCTCCCGGTCCAAAACCCTGGAAGTTTTCAGTAACACGTTCCCCCGCTTGTGGTGGGCGAAGGCGCGGAAATCCTCACTGCCATTCCCGTGCAGTTTGAAGCGCATCCCGGAGAGCTGGCACCATTTTTGCGCGTTGATGCGCCTCACCGGAATGCTCAGTCCGCTCACTTTGGAACCTGCCKGCGAGTTCTCAAAAATATGGCCGTGAAAGAAAGGCAGTCGACCCTGGGTTTGATATCCAGCTGCTAATGTTAAAAGGCAGCACAGCAAAACACCCCAAATCATGTTGGTGGTAAGTTATATACACCTCCAGACGACTCAGGAGGTGGGGGGCGGACAGATTAGAAAAGAAAAGAAAAGCACTTGGCAAACATTTCCTTCATAGTTATCCACGGCGCGGTTCTTCCTTCGGAGCCCCCTGAACTTTCAGCCTCATCATGCTGGGAGATCCGTGTCGCGGCTCCATGCAGGAGGACTGCGTGCAGGCGGTCCACAGCGCTGCAGGCGGTTTCTGATCCAGCGTTTCAGCACCACACTTACCGGACAGCGCCGGGCGCGCGGGGGGGTGGGGGGCGTGGCGCGGCGCGCAGGGACTTGAGCTCCTCGGTGAACCCCACCCTRTGAAAGGCTGGCCAGGAGGCTCCTCTGTCTCTACACCTCTCCGCGGCGGCTCGCGCGCACCACGCGCCCTCGCAGCTGCGCGCCACATAAACCCGCTCTCAGCATAAAGAATTGTTGAGAAAAGGGAAAATCACTCAGGCTTGTCCTGCACGGAAAGTCCACTGCGCCACATATGCTCCACTTTTTTTCTGCCTCTCCCAACCAACATAGTCTCCAAACATCACAGAAGTGCCTCCCTTTAAGCTGCATTAGCACCCGTCTTGTCCCTCCTGTGGCCTATAATGTTTTCAAGTTTTCCTCTTTAGGTTACTGTTCCCGGCATGTCTCAAGCCACATGTTTACACAAACGCGCGTTTCATTTATAGCTCAAAGAAACAAGAAAAACGGCAAAAACCGCTTCAATATAAATGCAAATACAAAGATCTGGGCTGTTAAACTGCGTAAACATGATGATTTAGGGCAGCCCACGCCGAGCAGCTCCATATGTCTCCTGCAGCCAGAATGTGCGCACCAGAGTTCAAATTAGGATTGTCACTCTGCTCTGCTCTTCCTCTCCCTCCTCGCTCTGCTGGCGCGCCGCAGAAAAACCTTCATCTGAARGTGGCAACATCTAATTCCCATCTCATGTGCAACTTACAGGCAGCTTTTTTTCTGAGTTTGTCTCTCATGTCATGTCAACCTTTTTTTCCCCATTCCTTGAGTTGTGAATCGATGCTCATAAGCATCAGGGGGTGTGAGGTCATGCTCATGAAAAACATCTGTATGAAAAATTCATCAAAGCTCTCTCTCAGAGATTCTTATCAATTCCAAACCACAATCCATCACTGCAGTTTAGGCCAAAGCCACTCTTTGCAGCAAAGTGTTCTTTTTGGGCAATAACTCAGGGAGTTGGCTGTGAGCCTCCGGATAACTCTGAATCACAGCTTGCAGCTGGAGCACTGAGCTCATATTGGCTGATTGTTGTGTTCTTTTATGTGGTGCGGGCTCCAGGCCGTGTCGACTGGACACATGAGCCATCTCTCGGGCACTGGTGGCTTTTATGATCTCTGACCCGGGGAGAGAAAAGACATTTCAAGTAAATCCATTAAGAGAAAAGAGAGGGGGAAAAAGAAAGGTGGAGCATTCCTTGACAGAATGCACCACCTGCCACTTTTCATGACAGAGTTTGAACCTAAACTCCTCTTTGGTCAAACCTTGTTAAACACATTATTGTAATATTGGCAATTAAAGTACAGGGGGTAAAATAAGTATTGAACACGTCAACATTTTTCTCAGTAAATATATTACTAGAGGTGCTAATGACATGARATTTTCACCAGATGTCGGTAACAACCCAAGTGATCCATACATACAAAGAAATCAAACCATAAATGTCCAGAAATGAAGTTATTTGTAATAATGTGGAATGGCACAGGGAAAAAGTATTGAACACACTTACTGAAATTTATCTAATACTTTGTACAAAAGCCTTTGTTGTCAATGACAGCTTCAAGACGCCTCCTGTATGGAGAAACTAGTGGCATGCATTGCTCAGGTGTGATTTTGGCCCATTCTTCCACACAAACAGTCTTCAAATCTTGAAGTTTTCGTGGACCTCTTCTATGAACTCTGATCTTTAGTTCTTTCCATAGATTTTCTGTTGGATTCAGGTCAGGTGATTGGCTGGGCCATTCCAGCAGCTTTAGTTTCTTTCTCTGAAACCAACTGAGAGTTTCCTTGGCTTTGTGTTTGGGCTCATTGTCTTGCTGAAATGTCCAGCCACGTTTCATCTTCATCATCCTGGTAGATGGAAGCAGATTTTTATCAAGAATGTCTCTGTACATTTTTCCACTCATCCTTCCTTCAATTATTTGAAGTTTGCCAGTACCATATGCTGAAAAACAGCCCCACACCATGATGTTCCCACCTCCAAACTTCACTGTTGGTATGGTGTTTTTGGGCTGATGTGCAGTGCCATTTGACCTCCAAACATGATGTGTATTCTGGCATCCAAACAGTTCAATGTTGGTCTCATCTGACCAGACTATATTCTACCAGTATTACACAGGCTTGTTTAAATGTTGTGCAGCAAACTTTAAAGGAGCTTCAACATGCTGTTTCTTCAGCAGTGGAGTCTTGCGTGGTGAGCGTGCATACAGGCCATGGTGGTTCAGTGCATTACTTATTGTTTTCTTTGAAACAAACGTACCTGCTAATTCCAGGTCTKTCTGAAGCTCTCCACAAGTGGTCCTTGGCTCTTGGACAACTCTTCTGATAATTCTTTTCACTCCTCTGTCAGAAATCTTGTGAGGAGCACCTGGTCGTGGTCGGTTTATGGTGAAAAAATGTTCTTTCCACTTCTGAATTATGGCCCCAACAGTGCTCACTGGAACCTTCAGAAGTTTAGACATTCTTCTGTAACCGATGCCATCATTATGCTTTGCAACAATAAGGTTGTGAAGGTCTTGAGAGAGCTGTTTACTTTTACCCATCATCAGATGGTTCTTGTGTGATACCTGGCCATCATCTGGGACTGAACCAGCTGATATTAACTTACACTGACAAGGGGCAGGCTTGCTTTCTAATTACTGAGAGAGTTCAGCTGGTGTCTTGGCTTTCCATGCCTTTTTACACCTCCCTTTCTTCATGTGTTCAATACTTTTTCCCTGTGCCATTCCAYATTATTACAAATAACTTCATTTCTGGACATTTATGGTTTGATTTCTTTGTATGTATGGATCACTTGGTTTGTTACCGACATCTGGTGAAAATTTCATGTCATTAGCACCTCTAGTAATATATTTACTGAGGAAAATGGTGATGTGTTCAATACTTATTTTACCCACTGTATATGTGCTAGATGACTCTCAGCTACTACCACTGTTAGCTCAATATCTGTAAAACTGACTCAGCTGTAACCATTTTTGTGTTGGCTGTAAACATTTAAACAGTTGTAGACCTACATCCAACGATTTGTGTCTGAAAATTTCACCATGTTCATGAGCTATTTTGATAACAGAAATATGAGGTTGGCACTAACAGTTACTGCCAAAGCTGTAAGTAAAAATATGACAAAACATACTGCTTTCTGTTTTAAAAATAGTGCTCAGCATCTACCAAACCAAATTTTAGACTAATATCTAAAATGTTTACTGTTACAAGGGACRTATGCAAAATCCTATTTTTTTTTATCCATTAAATGCATTTTTTTTKTGTGTACTTGGAGTCTCTAGGAGTGCAGAAAAGTTAAATCTAGTCTCTCCTGGTGCAGTGTCGATATATTTATATTCTGTTTGGATCATATTTTTCAACCTGTTCAGTTTTCTCTATTTATTATGATGTACAGTATGTCATGATGGACTGGACTTACCTACTACAACTTAATCATCTTCATTCTCCTCTGGCTCTGGGTCAGACTCAACTCACGACTAGATGGACAAGTCTTCCCTTGCATCTTTATTTAATTTGTAAAAAAAATGTCTATGCACCTCTATATTTGCTTAAACCCTTTTGTCAAACTACAATAGACCAGTCTGGAAGCTGGTGGAGGGCGGGGGTGTGAAGCGCCCCATTTGGATCTAAAGAGACAGCCTCAAAACGAGTTGAACTGAGACACACCTCAGAAAAGGAATGAAAGAGGGGCTTGTGGAGTTACAATAATGAGGAATTCAGACCAAAGCATTGCAGTTCCACTTTATAGACTCCAACTGAAGAATTTAAATGCAAAAAAAGATGGATTTAAAAGCAGGACATGTCTCCGTTTAAGCTATTTTAGTGTTTCCTAACGTCAGTCATTTGTGGCGGCCATCTTGAATTGAGTTGACTCAAAAAACTGAATTAGTAGATGTACACCCAACGGTTCCTGAGTTTTTTGTTAACAGACATGCAAAGTCTAAAAAAACAGAACTTGCTTGCGAGAATGTCTCTTAACTACCACATCAAAACTGAGCTCAATGTCTGTAAAACTTAACTGTAACCATTTGTGTGTTTGTTAAAGGGAGGTTATTATGTAAATATAACTTTTTTTGAGCTTTATGTTATAATGTCATTCCCTCATCAAAATTTGTTGGTACAAAGCACCGCCGATTTGTGCAAAGTTCCTCCTTGGAGCTCAGTCTGCAGCTGAGTTCATGCCCCTCAGAACACTCCTCCCCCGAAGCATTGTTGTGAAGACGGGTTGAAGTGGGAATGTCAGAAACGGTAGGGGGTTCTTAAAGAGACAGAGGCCAATTTCAATGTGTTTAAATAGGCTATGCTGCAAAGTTACATTTATTTTTGAGATATACAGAATTTTCATAACTGATTGTGGCATAGAATTGAACAATATGACTGAAAAATACATATTAACCTCATTTTAAGWTTTTTTTAGCGGTAGCGGCCATCTGGAGTTGACTCAAAAAGTGAGCGCTTCATTSAAATCTGTTCAGTGGTTCATGAAATSTTTTGGTTACATAACAGACCAACTAACACACATGAATAGGGGCTAAAACATTATTTTAGCTACGCCTTTGGCGGTGGGCGATATTTCAAATATCACAGTATTTCTATCACAGGGGGGCCTGTTGAGGAGAAATGGCCTCATCTTAACGTGCTCGCATGCTGTCCGAGAGGACTCCGAACGCTCCGTAGCTTCTTTGAACATCCTAAGCACTTCATGAATGCAAATCCAATCCCRTCTTTTATCATGTTGTCTCACATGGAGGGAAATCCACCGTGACTGCCCAGCGCAGGAGAGAGCTGGAGCACAACTCAGTCACAGGACAAGGCCAGAGAGTGAGGGATAGTTTACTTGAGGGTTGTAGCCGTTATCTGCTGAGATGAATGCAAGCAGAAGAACAACAAAGCTCTAATGAGTTTTGAAAAAAAAATGAAAAAAATGAAACAGCCTCATCATCTCTCTTCTCTAACAGATAACTAGGGGCTGCAGGGCATTAAAGAAAAAAAAGATCACACCAAAGAAGGCAGCTAACATTAGAAAGCTTCATGCTTACTTAAAGAATAATTGACTAAATCCATTCCCTTCATTCAAACGGAGCCAGACATGCTTCTGAGGGCTAAGGCTGCAGCTTTGCAAC
>NW_013952549.1:972144-987123 GCF_001266775.1 Austrofundulus limnaeus
TGTGTGTGTGTGTGTGTGTGTGTGTGTAAGAGAAAGAGAGAGTTTATTCAGAATGGGTTTTTAGTTAGGAAAAAATGTGAAGGTTTGTGTTTCACCTCGCTCCGTCAGGCTGAACAACTGAAAGCAATCATCAGCCTTAAACACATCAAGCTGGGGAGACTCAGGAGATTTTTTTTTTCTTTTTACAGCTTATATAACCAACTTCAGGGGCTTTATAGGTGCTTTTTCATCATCCACAGTGTGCTAATACCTGGTTATGTTTCAGCCCACTGCAAGCCTCCATCGTTCACCTCACATGAGAGACGCTGTGGGAAACAAGTTTGGAGAAACACAGTTTTAAACTCTATTTTAGGAAATAAAGCAATAAGGCAAAACCCCTATTCTTCTAACCCATAGTTTTGTTGTTAATAATCTCTCATTGCAACGCATGTGCTCCTCAAATAACCTTTATTTATCCAGTTTGATTGCCTAATGAGGGACAACAAAAGCAAAAAAAATGCAATTTCCCCATGAAAGTTGATGCTAAGGTAATAAAAAAATGTCTACTTTAGTAAAAATCAGTACAAAACAAATAAGACAGACTGTTATGTAAGTAAAGTGCTGCAGTTTGRACCTGATGGTGAGCTCATCAGGGGACCAGAACAAATATGTCCGCTCAGGGTTCTGCTTTTCTTTACTGATCTGATGGAAAAGGACGTTGGATCTGATCGTACTGAAAAAGAGAAAAAGTGAATCAAAACCTGTTTGACAAAAATTCTTGTGGGTTTTTTTTTGTTTTTTTCCTTTTATTTTTACCACTAAAGCTCGTCACTGGATAAATTCAAGCTGTTCGTCTTTGTCTGTGAGGCAACAACAAATGTTTAACAGCTGACTTTCAAGTCTAAACCCATCCGTCTTTTATTTGTGTGCAAAATAATTCAGTTTGACCTGAGTTGACTTCCTAAAGCCAGTTTTCAGCAGAAGTCATCTCAGGGCATCGTAACGCAAATGGACCCAGCTCCAATTCAGCTACATCTAATTAAATTCAGTTCGTTTTAAACCATCCAAAACATTCCAGTTGCTGTTCAGTCAGATTCAAATGTAAACAGTCCAATAAACCACAGATAAAACAAAACTTATATTTTCTCTTTAGGCCTTTATAATAACTACACTTTATTTAGCCTTATCTAATCAGTAATAAATGGTTAGTTAACCTTTAAAACATCATTAAAGACCGTGTAAAGTAAAATGTAACATTTTCTTTTTAAAACATTATAAATGTCATAAATGGATTATTGTAAATGAGTACAAATTCTCTCAACTGTAGATATTTGAATAGTGGAGATACGATTCATTTTGTGTAACAAGGTATCTGTGTTTCAGGATTTTTTTGGGCGTGTCAAAGGGCAGCCTCGTGATGTCACGCAGCTGCCTTCAGTATAACCCCGCCCCCTGTTGCTCTAATGGAAAAGAAAACAAACACTGTTTCCTCAAATGTTCAGGGTTGTGGGCGTGATTTAAGCTCCTCCAGAGGACACGCCCCCAGCATTCCAGACCACAGCTAACTGATATTGTTTCATTACTTTGAATACATAATTTTGTAGGGTTAACAGTATTTTTAATTGTTCAAACTTGGCTGGGTGATTTTTAACACATATTTCTGTGGAGTGACAASCTCAGAACACACGTTTATTTTTACTTTACACGGTCTTTAAATGAGGAGGATTTCTAATTGATAAGTTATAAATTATTACATGTATCAAGAGAACAGGAAGGAGACAGACTAAAACACAAGTACTGAGCCAGGTGGACTTTGTCCCTCTATCAAGAGATAAATAAATAAAAATGTTTTATGATAGTGATGAAAATACAACATTCTTTTGAGTATGGTCTAAAGAAGAGCTTAAATTTTAGTGAAGAGAAACAGGAAGCTGTGTTTTAAAACCCTTATTAGATGTTCTCAATTCTTTTTTTAAAATTTAATTTAATTTTTTGGGGGGGTGGGTCAGCAGCTGGCATCGGTCATTTTCAGAAGCCAGCTGAGGGATTTGATATTTCTTCAGCAGCAAAAAGGGCCTCCCTGAACGTGATCCACAACAAGCCCCATGTCAACACATTCCAAATGGATGGAAAGTCGTCCTCAGACACGAACTGCAGCCTCTGGTATGCACTCTTTAAACGGCAAAGTTCACAGAAGCTTTCAAACAACTGCTGGCTGGCTAATGAACAGGCTAACGTAAACTCCACTGCCCACAGTCAGGCTCTCCCTTCTGCWGTTTTCATCTGTGCACTTTTATTTCCTTCATCTCCTTTTCCTTTACTTTCATCCACCCCTGGTGTTTTTCATGTCTAATCTCCAATTTTCTTCTTATCACTCCGAGCCTGTCGTCTTCTTGCCAAAAATCTCAATTATTATTTTTTTGTCGTTGATCTTCTTGCTTCCTTGGGTTATTTCAGAATTCAGCGAGGTGATGTATGCCACCTCAGCGTTAAATACGAGTTCCATATTTCCCTGTGATGTGAGCCAAAGGATTTTCCTCTACAGACTGTCGGACAGATCCTGCTCTCATGTGCTTCGAAGTCCTACAACGATCAGAGACAGGGCAGCAGGTGAAGTGTGTGGAAAGAGGCGAGCTACTTGAAGAGAAATGATGTCAGAAAACCTTCATTTACCGTTTGGTGTGTCATGTGACTCACTTTAGTGGCAACTCTGCTTGACCTCAACACACTCAGAACTGCACACACACCCATGTACACACAATAATAATACAAAGCTGGAAGGTTACCAACACAAGAATGTGTTCACTAAAACAGAAAAACTTGCAAAGTTTAGAAACGGATTTAACATCCATTCCTCATTTCCAAAAGAAAAAAAAAATTCCATCCTTTTCCATTAAAGCCAGCACAATCCTTGTTTTTTTCTTGCAGTTTAGTTGCAAAAATATCTGTTCAAACTGTTTCTGCTGTCCCTGAGGACCTGTACGCACACTTAAAAGTGGGAATGGATTTAAATTTGCYAGAAAACAACAGCAGCAAAGCAGATTCTTAATGACATGTGAACATCATGCCTACCCTACTTCCTGAAAATATTTCAGACTTGTAAAGTCCAAATAAGGAAATGTACGAACTCAGCAGATTTTTTTTTTTACACCTTTAGGCCAGATTCTGTCCAATTTATTTCTCCTCTGAGTTCTTGAATCTGTATTTTTGATTATAGCAATGATGTGACAAACTAAATTATCTGGGTAATAAACACTGTCACTAACAATATTCTGTCATTGTGATTCATTAAAAAAAATTGATGAGCTCAAATAAAAACAAATACTGTATATTTTAAAGCTTATTTGTTTCATGCTCATCTCAGTCTTGAATGTGAAAGAACCAATAACGCAAGCACATAAAATAAATTTATAACTGACATACCACTCTAAGAAAAGAAAGTGACCTGTGTCAGAGCTCTGTTTGAGCATTTCTGTCATTCCAAGCAGGCTCCTCGTTGAGTCCAACTTGTGTAAAGTTGACTCTGTGGAGCACCTCCCAAAGGGTTTCAGTGTTAATCTCAGGACTTCCACAAGTAATCAAAAGCAAAAACCGAATTGAATCAAATACGACCATGCCAAACAAATCATTAGTTGTGGCAGCCATTTTTGATGAGATTTAACTTCAAAGGTTTTTCTATTGTATATGTACATGCAATGATGCTTTTCATTAAAATCTGTACACTGTTTCTTTTTATAGTCACTTCATTAGAGAACAGAACTGAACATTAGTGTCTTCATCATCAGTGACTTTTTTATAAAGAGAAAAAGAAAGAGAAGAAAAAAGAGAAATGTAGAGATTAAAGAAGATATATGAAATATACACCAAGAAAATACAAGACAACACACCTGATATCTGTCTGCACACCTGACGAAATAGAGAAAACAAAAACACAGCAACAAATAACATGTGTATATCATAATGATAGCTATTACCTTGCTGAAACATTTACATATACACTTAGATACATATACACATACAGTATATGCACCCCCCCTAGAACTGCTTCGCTCCACAGCTGCTGATTAACATGAACAGGTGTTCATTCCTCATGATGTCAACAGATGTTGGCAAGTGGTAGATGCCTGCTTGTCTGTTTCAAATGAATTATTTTAACCATCTTAATCGGACAACCYGGTTTCTAAAGACAAAAGTAATATCAAAGATAKAACTATTTAATTTTGATAATGTATGTAAGTTGGCAGTGAGATTTAGAAAGTTGCACGAGGGGCACCMACATGAAATATATTGTCTAGAGCCGGCCCTGCACAGCCCCCATGCCCCTCTTTAACAGCACCCACTCTGCAAGGTGTTTGCACACGTGAACTCCGTGCACATGTCTCTTTGGAAATATGGCCCATGAATCCAGCACATTGAAAATAAACCACAGAGTCTACAAACAAAAGATGTAGTCACTTCACGTGCTACTGTGGAGAGGAGGGATTATTGAGTAAAAAAAAAAAAAAAAAGTACTTTTCTCTTTGTCTGTCTGTGGTAGAAAAATAACTCCTGACTTCTTCGTGAACTACTCAGTAGCACTGTTCTGTTGTTTGTGTGTCTATCATGAGCACAGAACATCCAGGGTTTGCTTTGGAAGGACTCAAGCCCAGGAAGGAAGCTCATCCGCTGGGGAGCCGCCTTTGGGAGTCAAGGATCTGGAGGTCACTTGAAATGAGCTTGTTAAATTCAACACCCAGCAGAGGAGAATTATGTGAAAGAATGAGCTGAATCTCAAGGCAAACAAGCGTTCACCAAGAATGTTTAAACGTTTGCTCCTTCAGCTCATCAATCATACTCAATAAAGCAAAAAAAAACAAAAAACAAAAAAAACAAAACTAAGTTGTCAGTTGCAACTGCAGTACAATAAATCACTGCAGCAAACACTCTGATAGCTCATCTCTGACAGGCTTAATCACCAAAAACAGAGTGACAAAACTGGCCTCAGACAGGACGATATCTKCACGCACACTGTGAAAGTGCTAACATGCAAATGTTCTGCAGATGTGTTTTTCATCTATCATGTTCACCATCTGAAATTAGAATAKTATTGTGCTAACATTTGGTAATTACTAAAAAGAAAGACTGCAGCAGAGTCAGATGGAAATGTCATCAGCTTCAAGGTTTGTTCATAAATCAAAGGTTTGACCCGATAATGGTACCGGAGGGAAAAGGTCAGGAAACCAACAAAGCCCATGGGCTTTATTCTCAGGGGACTTTCATTATTTGTGCTAAATTACATGAAGATCAATCTTCTATTAGTCAAATGCTTTAGTCAGATCCAACAAGATGGATTAACTTGAGCTGTAATTGCTAAAGCTGCTGTATAAAAACAACAATGTCCAAGTTTGTTGACATGCTGCCACCTAGTGGTCATTTATAGGAAACAAAAATATTCTTATGAGCTCGTGTTTACAGAAGACTGGCAATTGATCTAACTATAATATTTGGCCTAATTCATATTCATCTTTTTTGTTTAATTTTGGTTGAATAAATCAAACTATATCTCATATTTCTTAGAATACAAACAAAAAAGTTGTTAACACATGAACGCTTCAATATATTTATCAAATTTATCAGAAGTCGCTTTGCAAATGTTTCTTATTCTGTGTTGTTCCTTATTCTCTTTTTTTCTCATTATATTTGCACATACATTTGCTTTAGTAACGGTCATTGTCAATAATAATAATAATAAAATACTCAGAAGTTTAAAATGTCAAACTAAAATAGTTATTTCAGGGTCTGAAGCAGAGACAGTTTATAAAAATACAACTTTTCTTTAATTTTTAGGTTTCAAATTAGATTATTTTGTAGACCACATAAACACATTTCAAAGGATATGAAGAAAACAATGATGAATTTGATGATTTAAAACATTTTTAACAATACAAAAATTGCATTAAAATAAATCATTAACCTCTGGTGTCCTTTTTCATTTTCTCTCATTTTATTTTTTGCACAGCTTTAAGACAAAACACACAAAAATGCAGTTCACAATCCTTAAAAAAAGATCTTAATCGGAATTTAAACACATAAAAATTGCTGCGATGCAATTTCGTATCGAGACACTGTTAAGTCACAGCTCACACTCAGTCATTAACATGCTCACCAAAATCTTTATATTGAAAAAATAAAAACAGGACTGATGTCGCAATACAAACACTTCTTAACACAGCAAATGACAAAGAAAGTGTCTGGTTCAACATCACAAAAGCTTACAAAATCTGGGACATTTATGCTATCTGCAGTATTTGTTTGGTCGCTATCTTTAAGGTCACTGAGAAATATAATGAGGTCAGAGCTGATAGGTAAAGATACATGAACACAAATACACACACACAATTTAAAATCTAACATTCTTAAGGTCTGTTTCAAACAGAAACAAGAGTCACTTCTGATTAACAACATTTACAAAACAATATTACATTCACAATGAGTCAGTCGTGGTCAGAATTCAATTTGTTCTTGACTTTTAAATTATGCTCTCAGAAACAGAAACTATACCAGGAAGCTTAATAAATAACCCAACCCAGGCTAAAGGGTATGATTGTTTCATTTAACACAACTAGAAAATAAATCAGAGTACGCAGTAAGACACATTTAAACAGTTTGTTATTTAGGTTCTGTGCTTCTGATGGAAAATCAGCTACATTTCAGTGCAGAAAATCAGCTTTCATTTTCAAAATTGCTAATATTCATTGCTGAACATGGAGTGTGTGTGTGTGTGTGTGTGTGTGTGCGCGCGCGCAGGGGGTATGTGGGCCCATGTTTTTGCTACTTGGTGGGGACAATTTTTCAGGAAAATGCAGCTTCGTGGGGACCAAAGCCCGGTCCCCATGATTTCGGAGGCTGATTTTGTGTGTGGGGGTTAGGTTTAGGACCAAGGTATGAATTGAGTTTAGGTTAATTTTAGGGTCAATGGTCTGGGTTAGGATATAAAATGACCAAAAAATGAATGGAAGTCAATGGAAAGTCCCCACAAAGATAGAGAAACATGGTATGTGGGTGTGTGTGTGTGTGAGAGAGAGACGTGGCCTTTTCAAAACACAATGCAGAACCTTGCACCAGCTCAGCAGTAACTGTAAAAGCTTTATGTGTCATTTCAACAATCTCTAACAGCTCTTTAGATTGATGTTGAATATGAAGCAAATAAATCATAACCAGAGATATTTGGAGAAGCTGGTTAAAMTTTTTGAAAGAAACAGGAGGAAATGACAAACATAGCCTGGAGTGCAAGTACCTGAAAATTAGCTAATTAAAAAAAAAAGAAAAAGAAAAAAACACCTCTATGATGCAATTTAAAATGCTTAATTGTTACCTGCTTAGTAATCAAAAGGATTTCTAGTTTTCTTCAAACGGTTGAGTTGATCACCTGAAGGCCTCATTCATCATCAGCTGGCTCCTCGTTAAGCCTTGTCAAGGTTTTGGTTTGTTCTGGTCCCAGGTTGCACTGTGAACTCGGTCCATTATAGGGTGGATTCCTTGGAATTTATTGAAACGGGTTTAAAGGTCAAGATCTCGGTGAAGGTGTGACCTGCAGAGAGAGGAGAGCAGCTCATGTTTCCTTCTCCGCTCTTCTGAAACTACACCCTCAGCATTGATTTGATCAGCCGTAGACCCCCCCCCCCCCCTTATCCTTACGTTTCCACTGATCCACCGTAAGCTCTGCRTTGACAACCGTGAAGTCGAACGGCTCGCACGCCGTCTCCTCCTCCGGATCCCTGAATTCAGCAAAGTAAGGCAGAGCGAGYGCCTCTGCAGCCGTTACCCGCTCCTCTGGATCCAGCAGCAGCATGCGCTCCAGGACAGTCACGGCTAAAGGAGGAGGAACAACGAAGAAAAGATAAAAATATAAAAAAGGTATAAATATAAAATAAAAGGTGAGATTTGGCAAAAATAAAAACAAATAAGGAGGTTATTCTACCTTGTGGATTAACATCAGGGAATAATGTATGAAGATCTGCTTTAGGCTTTGATGAAGCTTTCTTTAGGTAATCTTTAGCCTTGAAGACAAAACATGGACACACAAATACACCATGAAATTCTTAATTCTTTTTACTGTAAGTGTTTTTACCTTCTGATACCTGCATTTAAAAGCTAAACAATTAAGAAATACTTATTTTATTGTTTTGCATATCCTTAAACTCACGTCTTCTGATTCTAGTTTCGATATAAACTCTTGAGTCGGTGTTCCTGTGACCTTCCAGGTCTGCTCCAGCTGATCTATGTCTGAGGAGATGGAGTCAAGGCTCAACAGTGTAGAAAAAAAAACGTGGTCGACGATTTTTATTGTGTTGATGATGTTGGATAAACATAAACCTCTGTTTTAAACAGAGGTGGATAACGGAGTACATTTACTTTGTTGAAGTGCCTGTGACATGCACATTCATGGAATACAAAAAGTCAAAGAAAAATAATTATGTCACATTATGTGTTTTCTTATTATTATGTCCATTATGTCAAATAATTGGCTTACTTTCTTTTGAACTTGGCTCAGCTAAAGAGAAACAGGAAGTGACATAAAAGGGGAACTCTTAAAGAAATCAAACTCCCTGGTTTTTGTTTGCTTAAACAGTATTACTTGAACTCTGGCTCTCTCAGCGATTAAAATAATCTAAAGAAACATCAGATTCTTTTCTACAGTCTGTGCTGTTAGCCATTTTAGCAATGTTCTGTTCACATGCAGATATTCCCCTTTGACATCACTTCCTGTTTCTTCACATGCAAATATCTCAACAACTGTTCATCTCAGTGGCATGAAATCTTTTTTTAAACATTTCAGTGTTATCCTTCCAAAAACACATTCATTTTTATTACAAAAATGTGATGTCACCGGCACTTTAAAGTACTCAAGTATTTGTTTTATTGTAACTTTTCTTTGCTACACTTTAACCATACAAATTACACTTTTACTCTATAAAAATTAAAATATGGAAACTTATCATGAAAGGAGTTGTTTATGCATTTTTAAAAAAGAAAGGGTTGAATTTACTTAACCAAGTTATGTCAACTGGTTCCAGTAAACCATGTTGTGTAAACGTRAAAATTTACTCGACTCATTTGTTGGGTGTGTAAAAGTACCGTTTTATGACTTCTACTTAAGTATTTATCTTATCAGTGAAATTTTTTTTTTACCCAAGTCACTTTCTGTTAAGGTATTCTTACTTTTACTTTAGTTATTTTTACTTTATACACCTCCAGTAGTGAGAAAGTGGTGAAAGGATACGATCGGCKCCTTTAAAAAGAGCTCTTCCTTGGAGCATCTCTGCCAAGATGCAGCCCACGGACCAAATATCCACTGAGGGAGACATGTGGTTAGTGATCAGCAACATTAGATGCACATGTTCAAATAATTAAAACAATAATAAATCAAATGAAAAGGCATTGAGAGCGCCACCTGCTGGATATAAAATTACACAGTACATGTTCGTTTGTGTTTTTAACCTGCTGCTAAAGATAAACAGGTGATGTTTGCTGCCATTGTGTGTATGGGTGTTTTTGTATTATTATTGTGCAGTTTTAGCAAAATATCTCATGAACTCTGACAAAGTAATTAATAGATCTCCAACTGATTAACTTTGTAATCAATCCAATCCAAGATGGCCACCAGAAGTGACACAAAAACAGCTGTAACTGAGTCAAACGGACAGATGTTGAGCTAAAAATCTGATGCGGTAGTAGCCGAAACTGAACTCTGGATTTACCGGTTTGCGTGTAGTGCATCCAGTTCAGGATGACCTCCGGAGCTCTGTACCAGCGGGTCACCACATACCCCGTCATCTCGCTGTCCGCCTGCCGTGCTAAACCGAAGTCTAAAATCTAACAGAACATGAATCTGCATTAATATATTTATTATCACTTCTGCCGATTTGCATATAGATTCTGAGCGCTATCCAACTCAGACACGAGAGTTTGTGGGAGTCTGACGTAAACAGCTGTACCTTTAGCTCACATTCCTGGTTCACGGCTAGATTTGAGGGTTTTAAATCCTGGAAAATATTCAAAGGACATATTAGCGGTCAAATCAGAAGGAAAAGGAATCCCTAAAAAGCTTCACACAGACATACAATTGTAGTAAAAATGTTTACAAACATTCATCATTAATGACACTGAATGAACTTCCTCATTGTTCCCAGCATTAGTCAGTCCAATAAGCAAACACATCCCATTGATACAACAGCTGCAGTCGATCATGATCACTAAATACATTAATAAACCATGGCTCACTGGACGTAAACTGACAAGTAGGAAAGAGAAAAACAGAAGCTTACCCTGTGAATAATGCCAGCAGAATGGATATACTGTGATGAAGAAATGTAACACAGGATTAATGAAGTCAACTGCTGAACAAAAACACTTTCATGGAATACAAAGCAGGACTCTTTACCTTAAGACCTTTGAGAATCTGATAACCCAGATACTGAATTCTTTCATCTGACAGACTAAGTTTCTTCATCAGCTTCCCCAGATCTGTTCCCATGAACGGCATCACGATATAACTGGAAAAACAAGAAAAGAAAAGAAAAAAAAAACAGAGAGTTTAAAGATTTTATCCAAACTGCGCACAACTTTCTATCCTCCTGCTGCACTTACAAATCATGGAACCGGTCCAAAGAAAGGTCTGGAGTGAACACATCCAGCAAACCAATGACCTGTGGACAGAAAAAAAAACAACAACAAATATGAGCTAGCATTAAAAACAGGACTGATTTGAGGAGAAAGGAGGGATTATATCGAGCCGCACGTTCTCATGCTTCATGTGTTTGATGAGCCTCAGCTCCCTGAAGGCCCGCTTGGCGAACGTCTCCGACTGGAAAGGCCTATAGAGCTTCTTGATCGCCACTTTGGCCCCTGTTTTGGTGTCCAGCGCATAACTAACAAAGAGAGAAGAGAAAATGTAAAAGAAGCTAAATAACGTAATCTGTTAATAATCACGTGTAACAAACGTGCTGGGCATGGGGAAATGATTCTGTTTAGAAACTTCCCTGTTAGCGGGCCACGATAACTGCAGAATCTGTAGTGTTTTTGTTTCCACACCTGCAGATTCTAATCACCTCTCTGACCACAAGTTTTCAACCTTGTTTGTGTGATCTGTTGAACCTCAGCCAGTCACAGCAGTGTATTGCCCTCCCACAGTTAATCATTCATAAATGATGCAAGACGAGCAAATACACCCGAAGGCAGAAGGTCTCTGTCTGTTTGTGCTGTTAGAAAAATATCTTGTGCTTCAATTCACACGTTTGAATGAAACGCTCAGGAAGAMATCATTAAAGGTTCAACTGATTCACTTTTGATTTGATTTGATTTGATTTATTTAACAGGAAATGATTATTAAAAATCAAGCCTGACTCAGCATAATTGCTGTTTTACAGCAGGTTCCTGTTCTGCAGCACATAAAACACTCAGAATTACAGCATCACAATCACATCATTATTATTACACCATAGACACAAAGACAAACAAGCATACCAAATTTCAAAAAGGCAGCATTTGCAAAATCGGACGTCTAAATATGAGCAGAACAGAAAGTGTCCAGCAGATGGCAGACAAGAHTCTTCTTAAAGGGCTGTAGTTTTGAAATGGACTTTATGTTTTGAGGAATGTCATTCCATGCTTTAGTATAAACATAGAAGAAAGACCTCTGGCCGTAACAGTGGCCAGGAATCGAAGCAACTCGGGCAAACACAAAAATGGTTGTAACTCAGYCAGCTTTACAGATATTGAGCTCAAATTTGGCGCATAAAAAAGGTGARGTTCATCTCCAACGCTTACTCTAATCGCTGATTGAAATCTTGGAATTAACTGTTTGTTTGCAAAGTTACAGAAGAACCACTAACTGGATTTTAATAATATTTTCAGAGAGCAATCACTGGAGCAAGTCCATTTCATGATGGCTACTACAGCCAATGACCTTAGAAAACACTGAGCTGAATTTGGTGTAATGACTGAGTCATCCCCAACACTGAAGAAAATATAATAATTTCATGTACAGCAAGTAAAATAAGTATTGAACATGTCAACATTTTTCTCAGTAAATATTTTACTAGAGGTGCTAATGATATGAAATTTTCACCAGATGTCGGTAACAACCCAAGTGATCCATACATACAAAGAAATCAAACCATAAATGTCCAGAAATGAAGTTATTTGTAATAATGTGGAATGGCACAGGGAAAAAGTATTGAACACATGAAGAAAGGGAGGTGTAAAAAGGCATGGAAAGCCAAGACACCAGCTGWACTCTCTCAGTAATTAGAAAGCAAGCCTGCCCCTTGTCAGTGCAAGTTAATATCATCTGGTTCAGTCCCAAATGATGGCCAGGTATCACACAAGAACCATCTGATGATGGGTAAAAGTAAAGAGCTCTCTCAAGACCTTCACAACCGTATTGTTGCAAAGCATAATGATGGCATCAGTTACAGAAGAATGTCTAAACTTCTGAAGGTTCCAGTGAGCACTGTTGGGGCCATAATTCAGAAGTGGAAAGAACATTATTTCACCATAAACCGACCACGACCAGGTGCTCCTCACAAGATTTCTGACAGAGGGGTGAAAAGAATTATCAGAAGAGTTGTCCAAGAGCCAAGGACCACTTGTGGAGAGCTTCAGAAAGACCTGGAATTAGCAGGTACGTTTGTTTCAAAGAAAACAATAAGTAATGCACTGAACCACCATGGCCTGTATGCACGCTCACCACGCAAGACTCCACTGCTGAAGAAACAGCATGTTGAAGCTCCTTTAAAGTTTGCTGCACAACATTTAAACAAGCCTGTGTAATACTGGGAGAATATAGTCTGGTCAGATGAGACCAACATTGAACTGTTTGGATGCCAGAATACACATCATGTTTGGAGGTCAAATGGCACTGCACATCAGCCCAAAAACACCATACCAACAGTGAAGTTTGGAGGTGGGAACATCATGGTGTGGGGCTGTTTTTCAGCATATGGTACTGGCAAACTTCAAATAATTGAAGGAAGGATGAGTGGAAAAATGTACAGAGACATTCTTGATAAAAATCTGCTTCCATCTACCAGGAGGATGAAGATGAAACGTGGCTGGACATTTCAGCAAGACAATGAGCCCAAACACAAAGCCAAGGAAACTCTCAGTTGGTTTCAGAGAAAGAAACTAAAGCTGCTGGAATGGCCCAGCCRATCACCTGACCTGAATCCAACAGAAAATCTATGGAAAGAACTAAAGATCAGAGTTCATAGAAGAGGTCCACGAAACCTTCAAGATTTGAAGACTGTTTGTGTGGAAGAATGGGCCAAAATCACACCTGAGCAATGCATGCCACTAGTTTCTCCATACAGGAGGCGTCTTGAAGCTGTCACTGACAACAAAGGCTTTTGTACAAAGTATTAGATAAATTTCAGTAAGTGTGTTCAATACTTTTTCCCTGTGCCATTCCACATTATTACAAATAACTTCATTTCTGGACATTTATGGTTTGATTTCTTTGTATGTATGGATCACTTGGGTTGTTACCAACATCTGGTGAAAATTTCATGTCATTAGCACCTCTAGTAATATATTTACTGAGAAAAATGGTGACGTGTTCAATACTTATTTTACCCGCTGTATTTATGACTGACTGACATTTGAGGTTAATCCAATTTAAGATGGTTACCACAGCTAATCTTTGCCAACACAACATGAGTTTAATTTACTCAAAAATATTGAGTAATAATGAGTAGTAAAGCGGTAAGATTTATAGTAGTTGAGAGTCATCCTCAACACAGACTCTGAGCTTTAAGATGATGTCATTTTTTTTTTTTAATTCACGATGACCTCCAGTGAACTGAACAGACATGCAGAGATGAAGCCTGTGTTTGTAATGTTTTTGTTGATTTGATCGCATCTATCCCTTTAAGACGAGCMGTGTTTGTTGGGCTGAAGGCTCGTGCCCATCAGGAAATGGAGCAGCATGTGTTCAAGCGAAATCATCAAACTTTTCTTTTTGTTCGCTTCTCTCTGATCACCTGGCAGCAGAAATCTGTCAGGTCCCCCCACCCCCGGGTCTCATCAACACTGGACTTACCACACTGTTCCGTACGCCCCGGCCCCGACCTGCCGCAGGTTCTGGTACCGCTCAGGGACTACCCACGCGCTTTGGTTCACTTCCTTGTTGTAGAACCCGGGTCTGACTCGTCTCATTTTTGAAAAATGAATTAAAAAAATATCTCAGACGTACATAAAACAAAGCTCAGCTACAATCCCTTTGTGAGTTCAGGCGCTACGCACCCATCGCGTCCCTGGRTTGCGCTGATCTTTGCGCAGCTGCGCTCCGGGCGCACCCTGGGGGCGCAGAAAGCCACTCCCGAGTCCCGACGGGCCGGGCTGAGGCGAGCCGAGGCGTCCAGTTAGAGGTGAAGAAGAAAACTGAATCAGTGTAAAGTGTGAAACGGACCATCTGCGGCTTCCTACCGTGTTGTTGGTTAAAAAAAAAAAAAAAAAAAAAACTTGTCGAGACATGAACCAAACTGGCGCCTGAGGTTAAATGAATCCAACTATGTGTTGTTGAATTCCTCACTGACATGCAACCAGGAAACACAAATGGAAACTACAAGTTCAAGCTCCTTCTGGTAAACATTTAATTCAAAATGAAAAGATAAAACAGTGACAAAAGTTACATCTTAATGAGAGAAATAACACTGAAAGCTTAAAGAAAATGCAAACTTCAAAAATATAGCCTGAACTACATTAAATGGCAGTTTGAAAAGAAAATAATATTAACATTAGTTTGCTGGATATAGGCCTATTTTATATAATTTGGGGTCCATACACAATGTAAACCAGAGGTTCTCAAACTGGGGTCCCAGGACCCCCAGGGGTCCGCGATAGGTATCTTGGGGGTCCTCAAAAAATTTCCCTAAATTGTTACTTTGGTTTTTATTTTTAAAAATGCATGGAGAACAATGAACTAATAAAACAAACACACACACACACACACATATATAT
>NW_013952549.1:987428-989467 GCF_001266775.1 Austrofundulus limnaeus
GTTTAACCATATATTCAGGAGCTATTAGGCTCAATAAAAAATAATCTGTGGCTCAGATGATTTTAACTCCCACTTTTTTGCATATGAACAATCATAAAACATTCTTTTAATTTACCCAATAATTAACTCATCATAAAAATACATTTTTAAAAGTAAATTCTGGTTGTAGCTACAAAGCTATAAAGTGATGCTGGAAAAGGAATTCCTTCGATTATGAAAGAATTTATTGTGCGTGTTTCTGTTAGACAGGCTCTGCGAGCTCTGCCTTACATTCAGAAATAAGGTCAAAATGTTCTCTCACTCTCTCTCTCTCTCACACACACAAACACACACACTTCATGCTATTTATCAAACTTTAAGGTGACACCCCACAGCTCGTCAGAGTCAGGCAGGTCACAGCTGGACTTGTTGCCTGACTCGTCATGAACAGCAGACGTAACACCAAACACGCAGGAGGTGAGCTGACTTGAAGTCTAAAAAAATCATCCTGTTTAAAGTTAAAACTCAAAGCAGTGGAAGAAACCCGCCACCTTATCACCTCCTGTCTGTTGTGTGTCATTGTGCTCGCCTGTGTGGTGTCCCTCCTCCCCCGCACACTCCCTTGACGCTGCCCTGCCAAAGAGGAACTCAAAGTTGGACATGCAAGTAAAACAGTCCATCAGATATAATCCACCCGTTTTGTTTCTTCAGGCAGGACAGTGAACGATCAAGGGAGCCGTTACGAAGATCACGTGACGCAGATTTGTTGTGCCCAGGCTGGGGGCTTGCTGTCATAAGGCAGTGGGGTCCTGGCTGCCGATGCAGACGCTCCGTGTTGTTGCTCCTCTCCTTCATCCCTCTCTGCCTGTGCGGTGGTCCCAGGTTCGCCCACCCAGACTGGGAGCTCCAGACCTGGCTGAGAGGAGAAGGGTTTCTGCAGGACCTCGAGGACCCGTTGAACCTGCAGCACAGCAGGAAACATGAGATCAGGTGAACGTTATTTATTCATTTTTCTGACACATTTAGAAAAGGATCCAACCTCAGAAAAGTCCCCGTTCTCAGCAGCCTCTATTGCATTCTGGGCAATGTAGTTCCTGAGCACCACGCGAGGGTTGGAGCTGTTCATCACCCTCACCCTCTCCTCCTGCACGGACTGCACGTCGCTCTGACCCTCCAGCTCGCGAGCCAGACGTTTCCTGCAGTGGTGATACAACACAACACTCAGTCGTGGAACAATATCCACCACAAAACAACCATTTCCTCCCACTTCTGTCCGTCCACTCCTTTATCAGTCAGGTTCAGTCCACCAGAAGCACGTCTCATCTCTCAGCTGTTCTCCGGTTTCGCCTGCTGTTAATCAAGCCTCACCTATAGTGTGTGATCCAGGAACTCCACTCCTCGGCCTGTTTGGTTCTCAGCTCCTCCTCACTCGTCTCCATCAGGTCCTTCAGTTTGCCGAGTTTGTCCAACTGCCTGGCGATGGTCACCCGGTCTGAGACCATCTGGAACAGAGTCGGGTTGCTCTGAGCCATAGAGAGCAGCATTGAAAGCTCACTGCCAAAAAAAAACAGAAAATACTGCAACAATTAGCAACTTGGATTTTGATTTTTTTATTTAGTATATTAAGAAAGAGCTCTCAAATGAGACAAACAGAAACTTGTGCAACTCCTATACACTTTACATTTGAGGTAGTCTCATTCAGATAGTGTTCAAATTAATTAATAATCACCTTAAAAACTTCAGGTAAACTTCAGAATGTATGTTGTTGTGCTTTTGTAAGCTTTAAAGTAGACGTCATTTTTTTTTAAATCATTCTTTTTCACATTTAAAGGAATCCCTGATTAGTTGTAACATTAGACTTTATTTGATAAACATACATTTTAACTAAAATAAAGGCTGTAAAAATACTGTAGGCTGTTTAGTTTTGTAAATTTTTAAAAATATATTTTAACACAAACGGAGCCATTTTATTTACACGCAAAGCATTCTGGGTAACTGATGACGTGGATAGGTCCTTGGTGCGAGGCTGCTAGCGAGCTATATCCACCCTGAAGGTTAAT